>NW_026733648.1:122500-152500 GCF_028476545.2 Physella acuta
GCCCGGACGTAACAACAACCCTGGTGGTGAGATTGGGTGACAGTCGGCTGCCGACTAAAAGGTCTCTAAGATTGCGTTCCATTTTAAAAACAAATTCATGGATTTTGATGAAGAAAAATGAGCTAAGTGGGGGCTTAACTTCAAAATAAAATTGTCTTTAATAATTACGTTTTTTTGTTTATTTTTTTCTAAATCAATGATCTCGTGATCATTTGTGATTTTCCTTGGCCCGCGACATGTCTTACGATGCTCTTACTAGCCTAGATCTAAGATATTAAGGTATTCTAGGGAATCTTAAATCATAAAATACATAATCACTCATGTTAAACCCTTGTTGCTGTATAAAAAATGTGTGCATAATGTCGTGGTTGTTCATACTGAAAGCTATTGTGTATCGAAAGTTTTGACAACCGTATATGCTAAGATTTTAACAAAAAACTAGATCTAATCATTAGACCAATTCTAGCTAAATAGATCTAGATCTAGATAGATAAATCACAAAGATTTATATCAAGTATTTAAGGACTAAAAAATGTATTATGATTATAAAATGGATTGTATTTTTATCTAATTAATCTTTGGTATGTATCTAATTAATCTTTGGTTTGACCTAGATTCTAGATCTAGATCTATAAATAACTTTCTTGGCCACCTGATATGTTTAGATCTATAAATAATTTTCTTGGACAGATTGTAGAGCTAGAGAAATTTATTGTAAAACTAAATGAAAAAGACAGTTGAAATTTATATAACTGTTGGAACGTAATAAAAACAGCAAACGGACGTATTGTTAAAGTTATGGCCGACAGAAAATTAGCTTTAGAACGCGTTAAACTTTTGAATTGGCCACAAAGTCAATGATGGAAGCCGCCATCTTATTGTACTAAAAAGTTAACAAAACTTGTGACGTCACTATTCAGTCGAGTTAAGGGCAGGTTAACCCCCCCCCCCCCCCCCCCCCCCAAAAAAAATACATATTTAAGTCAGAAATGTTGATTTTTGAAAATCTATACCAACAACAGATATAGTTATACGGTTTGTCCACGAAGTTGGACTTGTTGTCTGAATCCTCCACAATATTCACAATTAAGAACGAAGAAGAAGAAGAAGAAGAAGAAGAAAATCTATTGTTTATGAAACTACATTCAATTCTGAACATTTTTGTATTATCATTTGCAAAATTTCGTATGGATAGTATTTTTTATAATTTTTTAATTAATGAGAGTAATGACGAAAATTGACCTATATTAAGCAACATTTAGCAACCATAAAATTAAAAACTAACTAAAATAGATGTTCTTATTGCCGAGTAAGAGGCTCCAGATGCTATTTATGTAACTGGGAAGTTTGAAAAATGACTTATTTGGTATAGTTTTCGCTTTTTCTCGTTTTTTTTTCAAATTTAGTATATTTTTCACTATTTAGCGTTTTTCTCAAAATGTTACTTTTCAACAAAATTATACTAGTTAAATCACTATAACTCAAAAACTACTTGAGATATTTAGCTGAAATTTTGCACACATGTTTACTAAACACGGCTTGCAAAGTTGAACTAAAATAATTTCTAAATCTTTGAAACTTCTCATTTTATAAATAAATAGCTAAGTCTACTCCCTACTTTTTGGAAATTTTTTAGGTCTCACATTTAAAAAATTTGGCTAAAATCCATTTTTTATTATTTTCTAATTGTTTTAGTTCATCTTTTTTGTAATTGCGTATATGTTAAAGATTTGAGTTATTCTGACAAACACAAGCTGTGTTATTTTGATTTCAATGAGAGCTAATTTTGAGCTATTTTACCCTAAAAATGACACTTTTTAGAAAAAAAATTCACAAAACCATAACTTTTTAGTGTTTTTTTTTTGCATTTTTTTCATATACTATGTTAGTTACAACTTCCTTATCACTCAAAAAAGTCCTAACACCTAAATTTCAATTTAGGGGTTTAACCTGCCCTTAAGCCATTGTTCTAAAACTTTAAAATTAATGTGGTTAATCTACCTATGAATAAATCAATAAATTAATTAACGTCTTTAAATAAATTTGTGATTAACAGTCTGTTTGAAAAGAAAAATTGTTCTCTACCTACAGACTATTTTACAGCCCTACACATGGAGTAGATTTTCTCCAGTAGTCAATCAAACAAACAAAAAAAAAAACAACAAACAAATTAATATTCAAACATGTAAACAAATTTGAGTTTTAGTAGTATATAGATTGACCATCATTAAGTCTAAATTTAAAAGAAAACAATCTGAGACTAGCATTATATAATATATCATAACATAATCAAATATCATATATATATATATATATATATATATATATATATATATATATATATATATATATATAAGATAACTTTCAAAAGACAGTAACCAACCTTGAAAAATCAAATAAAGGGCCATGACTTTAGCCATTTTCCTTCCTTTATCAGATTGGACACAAATCATTGATTGACAATTAGTCCCTTTTAGATCAACGGCTAGAGTATTTAGGCCTTGTGTATTAAAGTTAACTTTTCAGCAGATTAATGGCAATTTCAATTAATTCTTTGATTAAACGTTTACATCAGATAAGCGAATTAAAAGGCGGAAATAAGATTATTATTTTGAATGTAAAAGTGTGTTAAAATTAAATGTGTTAGCTTTACAAAGTCCACACTGAAAGCCCAACAACCGACTAATACCAGATCACTTCCAAAGTCTAGACCACAGATTTGAATCACTGAATCGATTTTAGAATGACGAAATGTGAGAACTGAATGCTGGGATTTAAAATCTTCTCGACTTATGGAGAACCCATGCGGTGCCTGTTCATCACGTGTGTAGGGAAATCGATTTGATTGGGGTCATTCACAACTCCATGTCCTGATTTTCAGTTGAATTTTTTAAATTTTGTATATCTCTTTAGTCTGGCGGTTTACCTGTCTTTTTCGTTCGTCTCAATGTCTAGTAGACCGACGGGGTCGAATGGTAGAGCGTTTGGCTGTAAGTCCAAAGGTCGCTAGTTCGGTCCTCGGTTCTGACTCGTGTCTGTAAGACGTCCCTACGCCCGCCCAGCTCCGATGGGTACCTGACATACGTGGGGGAAAGAAAAAGCGGCTTTGCATAGTGCTGACGACACTATCCGTACATAGGCGGAGAAAGATATGAACTCTACTTCATCTACCCAATGTATTGCTATATCTAAAGAGAGAAATGTTCTGTATCTGGTAGCTCAGTAAGCTTCAAATAGAACAAAATTGTGGTAAATAAGATTATGCTTTTTTGTCGAGTGAAATATTTAATTAAATCTTTATTTAAGTTACCATTGCAACAGTCACGTTTCTGCAAGGTGTATTTTCAAAAGACATTATTTATTATATACATGAAGTGTTATAAATTGTTTATATCATTTATATATATTTTAAAATGTTGGTAGTTGGTGTCCTAACCTTTGACCGGAGTGCAAGCTCGTGGAAACTTAATGGAAGTAAGGCCGAAGCAGAGCCGCACACTAAAATGCTAATTCATTGTTAAAACATACTTGATAATTATTTTATTATACCAAATCATTATAGTTAACTAGACTACCCGTTATCTAGAAGATAATTGTAGGTTTCGGTGGTCATCCATAAATGACATCACGTCTGTCACTTATTATCACAAAAAAACCAGACCCCACATTCAAAAAGACGTATTTTATATTTAAAAAACACCGATTTTGGATGAGCATGGGTCTGAACACAATATCCTTTCATATACTGACGCTACAGCTGACCTACTCAACTCTACTTCACCTGCCCAGTGTTCCGCCAAGTCTCAGACAACATGTTTTATCTTTAAAAAAAGAATCCGAGCATACTTCATCAGTATCCCGCCAAGTTCCGATAGGCAACTTTATCATTCACATCTAAAAAAAAAATGAAACTTTTTTTTTACATTGACTACAGCCCGTGCCACCCGCATGGAAGCCAATTACACTAACAACATAGCTATCTCGACTCGTAACGTCATTGACGTTTTTTGTCAGATATATTTACAGTTTGAGTCTGCTTAAGAAACTTGATTTACGCAAATAGGCCCTAGATCTAGTATCTTTCAACTTAAATTTAATCTTAAATTAACCAATTCCATAGCTAAACAAACAAAGATTTATATTAAATAATGAAGGTCTGAAATAGTTTAGTATAGAAATTCATTATTTACTAGATCTAGATAGAATTATCTAGATTCTACGACTGGTTTGGATTTTTAACTAATTAGTTTTGATTTGACCTAGTTCTAGATTCATAACTTTTTCTTCCTTCGACAGCTGATCTGTAGATCTAGAGAAATTTATTGTATACTAAAATAAAAAATAAAAACTTAAAAAAAATTGATAATAGTTTTGAAACCTAATAAAAATAGCAAGCGGACGCATTGTTAAAGCTATAGCCGACAAAAAATTAGCTTTATAATGCGTTGAACTGTTGAATAGGCAACAAAATCTTCGATGGAAGCCGCCATTATTGTTATAAAAAGTAAATAAATCATGTGACGTCACTCTAAGTGAAGTCATTGTTCTGAATTTTTTAAATTAATGTGGTTAATCTACCAATGAATATATCAATAAATTAATTAACGTCTTTAAATTAATTTGTGATTAACAGTCTGTCTAAAAACAAAAATTGTTCTCTACCTAATTGCGTATTGCACAGCTCTACACATAGTGCAGATTCTCTCCTGTAACCAAACGGACAAACAAAAAAAATATATTCAAACATGTAAACAAACTTGAGTTTTAGTAGTAAATAGATGAACACAAAAGAAGGTTTTTTAAAGTTTAAAACAATTTTTTTTACTCATGTAACATGAAGGAAAATCAATGGTGTTCGGAAACTGACATTACAGCTTCGAGTTTCTTTCCACTCAATAGTTCATTGAGCTTGTGTGGTGTGTTCAGTTAGCCAAAATAGGTGCAACGGGCCAGAATTGAATACAAGTTTCCTTAAAAGAAGGACTGACACACCAGAATTGTTCTTGAATTCACACAAAAACGTTAAAATGTGTTATATATTCGTTGTGAAAAGTTAACAGAATTATTCTTAAATTCAAACATTTAATCACGATGTAATGAAAGGGGTAAGGGGGATAAATAGGGGTGAATGCTGTTTGTATTTGGTACCCTATTCCGTTCATCCCGGTTCAGTCGTCGGTAATTGCGTTGTGACAGTCCAGTTTGTACCAGTTTATGTGAGGGTATATAAGGTGTGTGAAAATGTGTGTGATAGCCTCAGTTTCGTCCAGATCTTACCCGAGGTTAGTATAGGTTAAGGGTCAAACCGTTTATGACGTTCACAAAACAAAAATGTATTAAATTTCTCAATCCATGCTGCCAAATTACTAATTCAATAACATGCAATAGGTACCTTGCTGTGCTATGAATTGATAATGTAGTATAAGGATTTGATATTTTCGGCAACATGTTTACTTGGCTTAAATATTAAAATTAGAGCACAGAAAGCATTGAAAAAAAATGATATTTTAAGCGACTTAGTATAAATTAGGCCCTATATGATACTTGGCTTATTTAAATGTTTTTTTTCTTTTGCAATACCAAACAAACAGTGCAAGGTATTTAATATGTATCTTTCTAATTAAAAAATTACGATATGCCTACTACGATTTATTGTTTTTAAACTTAGGTTTCAATTCTTTAAAATGTTTACAGAAAAATCAGAAATTTCGTGAATTGTTTTAGAAAATTGCCGCGGTCAATTTCTTCCCTTTTTTTAACCCGTTTGTAGTTGGTTGTCGTATATTTTGCGTGACGCACTGGACCAAACGAAAAGACTTGTCTGTGTGTTCACAACCCACACAAGAAAATGAAACATACAATTATATACTTGACATGATCATGGATTTTTTAACAATCTGTGTTATTTTAAAGTGAATATTATGACGATAGGTTCATGATTTGAGAAATTTGAATAGGAAGAACATAAAATAATGTATTTACTATTTAAAAAATAAGAATATAGGGAGAATGCATTGTCGTTATTATCGTTGAAGCAATAGATCACTATTGGCATAAAACACATAAGGGAAACTTAAGCTATGCGATATATAGATACAGATAATGATACTTGAATAGTTTTGTTTTAAAAAAATTTAGTTTGAAAGTCCAAATTTGTTTGTCGTCATTTGAGATTTTCGAGATTTTAAAGTATGACGAAATTTGTTTCGATATAATTTACAAAACAATAATCCAACTTTTTGTTTTGTATTGCAATTTACATTTTTCTTATAACATAAATAATATGATTTGTATTTTATTTTTATTTTCGCTCAATCAGACGATGTACTGTACGTATAAATTTAAATAAAGAAATTTTTTTTTTAAATTGCAGATAATGGGCATTAAGCTGGTGCTACTCCCTTAATACAATCTTACTGCGAACTGAAAAACAAACATCTTGACATGATGCTGTTTAACAAAAGAAACTTCAGTAAAAAATAAAAAGTAAAGACCATTCATAAAGCGTAAATATATTGTATAAAACTCGAAACAGATTTCAACCTTTGGGTTCTACTCAGGGGCGGAACTACAGTGCCGCCAGACCCCGCAATGCGGGGGGGGGGGGGCACGCCATTTAGGGGCCCACGGCCGACCATTAAAAAAATTGTTATAGCTAAAAAAAATGTTCTTGCATTTTTGACTTAATGTTTGTTTTGTAAAAAAGATTACCGTAGCTGCGGTTGGATTATCTTTATTCTATAGACACCACCCCACGCTCATTTTTCCTTCGTTTTTAAACCACTGTGAAAGCCGAGTCCTCTTTCTCCTACAATGAAACCTATCAAAGATAAGCAAACGTTCAAACCACTTCCATGACTTATTTCCCTTTTTTAAATAGTCAAATAGTGATGCTCATAAGCCTCTTTTCAATAGATTTGTACTAAACAAATTAAAACTCAATTACTTCTCTTTACTATTATTTGTTTATAAATTATTTACTAAAGAATAACACAGTATAAAAATAAAATGTATTTAAAATTAATAAAATAAATACAAAAAAACATAAAAATAAACATGACACGAGACACCATTATTTACAGAAAGCTTTCATGTTTTATATCCTTTTGACCGATATGATGTCAAACGTCTTATGGCAGAGATAATATAAAACTAATTTTCACAAAACAGACTAATGCACTTACACTCATGACATGATGTTGTAATTTGTTTTAATGAAATTAAACCCACGTATTTCTCATAACACGAACAGGCCAGCATGAATAAGTATCCTATGTTCGTATGCTGTGTTTGAGTATATATATATATATATATATATATATATATATATATATATATATATATATATATATATATATATATATATACATATATATATATAGGCCTATATATTTATATGGGGGGGGCCTAAAAAAATTTTTGCGGGGTGGCCCCTTTTTTCTAGTTCCACCACTGGTTCTACTTCCCATTTTATGGCCGCCTTCCATTCAGAATTGTTTTCGGTTTACTTTTTCATAGTTTTCCACGCCATCTATACATTTTAAGTTTTGGCAGTTAAAGGCGTATTTTAAAAAAAATAACTTGACGATTTCATACAATTACTCTAGAGTTCGATTGCATTTTACATATGATTGACTTTATTGACGAATACTTAGGAAATCATAACTACCATTGATAGCGCGAAACCTTTTAAAAATTTTCATCAGCATTTGGAAAAGTCCGAGTTGTAGTACTTGATTAAAAATTATTTCCAATTGATCAAGTGATCCTATTCAGGTGTAGCAGAGTAAAAAATATCGATGACTTAGAAGATCGATTAAATCACATGGTGTTATGATTTAGTTAAACTATATGTTGTAGCAGCTTTTAGTAATTATAAGGTTATACTATGTTAAATACATATATAATATACACATATAAATTGTGAAGTAAACGGCAACAATTGATTTTGTTACTAGAGTAATAGTAGAGTATAGAGGAAGTATTGTAATAGTAAGAGTGATTTCCGTTTACCGGAAGTAAAAATTTACGCCATTTCCTATTTTCTGAATTATGACATTAAATGGCTAAATTCGATCGATCATCTAAAACTAATCGATAGTTCTTAATCATGGACCCATGAGGGGGAATATATATATATATATATATATATATATATATATATATATATATATTTGGGAGACGCAAAGATAAACGTACATATTATTTGTAAGCTAGGACTTGACTGGGTATACAGATTCTGATGCTCTACTCGTTTAAACGGTCCTAAGTGCGTTGACCACAGGTCAAACAATGGTCAAAACCCATATGGTCAAACCACCTATGGTCAAATGATCAAAGTACCTAGTACCTACAGTAAAAAATCCGCGTACTGTTTTAAACATACGCGTCCCTTCTCCTGTAGCATACAGATGGCCCATTGATAAAAAAAAATCCAGAATATTTTCAAACTAATATGGTTCTCATTCAACGCTAAGAAAATCAATAGTATCAAGACAATCTAATTTGTTATTGACGTTTCTATTGTAGTCGAACAAGTGTTTTTGTTTAGACTGGTTTAATACTCAATTGTCGCTTTTGAATGTAACATAAGCAAAATAAATGTAACATAAGCAAAATGAATGTATCATGAGCAATATATTCTACATGAACTAAACTTTTTATAATGGAGGCTGGTAAAAAGTTTCCCTTTCAAACCTGACGGTCTATGGGGCAAGTGAAGTAGAGTTCACTTGTTTCTGAGACCTCGGCATATGAAGAGATAATGTGGTCAGCACTACGCCCAGCCGCCTTTACTTTCCCTAACGTGAGTTAGGTACCCATCAGAGTTGGGTGGACTCGAGACTACTGATTCGTACTCGAGACTTACGGGTTAGCAGTCCAGCTCTCTACCGCTAGACCACTTCGTCCCATGGAGGCTGGTAGCTTTATGAAATAATTTTAATGAAACACATAATATTTTTCAAAAATAATAATGGACGCTATTGTCTTCATTAAATATTATTGGCGAAAAAAACGAGTTACATAATAAACATTTTATAATAAAACAATAAATCAATCTTTGACAAAGATTATTTATTATTACACTAGTATAACAAATAATGTTGTTACAGTAATACGAATGGTACAGAGACACATAATGTTGATATTACATCTTTATGTCAGTAATATAGCAGTACAATATTGCACTTATTAAAAGAAAAAACACGTTTTGTAAAAGTAAGAGATAGAAAAAATGAGACCTAACAACAAGATTCATGATTTGTATACACAATGGTGTAACACTAAAATCTGTTTGCTGGTGAAAGCTTAATCTCTTCAAAGGCAAAAAAAAAACCGCAAATAAAAAAATATAAATAATAATCATCAAAACAAGATCATTAGCGGTTTGTTTCTGTAACGCTATTTATTTATTTCAATAATTAATTTTAATAGAGTTTGATTTTAGAAATATGGAGAATAAATATTGCAGCTCTAATTACGTCTTATTTACAAGTATCGTTAATTGCTAACGTTCGGATTCGGTTTGGGGTTAAACAACCAAATTTTCCTTAAATTGTAAATTGTTCATTTTTTTTAAAGCCAATTACTCTTCTACGGAAAGTATTATGATGTGATATGTTACATGCTTTTATTTAATGTTTTGTTGGCCTATATACCAATGCACTACAAGTTAAGCGTGACATACAATGACTCAGCCACTACAAGTCAAGCGTGACATACAATGACTCAGCCACTACGAATCAAGCGTGACATACAATGACTCAAGCATGACACGGCCACTACAGGTCAAGAGTGACGTCCACCTCACACAGGAACAGAGCCACATAGTCACATGGTAAGTCTGCCAAGAGGTTGAACAACGGGTAAGATGCCACACACCGTTCTATGTCATTCAAGTTGTTGGGGTCACCTATATACAGAAACATTTCGATTACAAACGTTCCAAACTTAATTCAAACGTGTGATATTGAAATTTATAAAATTTAATATGTTGATGAATGTATGTGTAGTAAATGCAAACACAAGCGATTTATGAAATTACCTGGTGTAAACAGTACAGGTTGCCCAGAGTATAAGCTCCCATCGTCATCCCAAACAAAATCATACGCTATGTCAATGTCATTGAGACCAACCCAAATCATTTTCTTCAATGGACTGAAAATGCTGAGGAAAATGTTGAGTTTTTCTTCTGTCTTCGGTGTATACAGATGAGACTTTTTCGCTTTTAAAAAAAAAAATATTTCAATAGAACTTGATTGAACCAAATGCTTAGTATTTTAGAAATGTTCATCTTTTTTTTTATCTTACAAATATGGCATCCTAATATATAAAAGCCCATGTGCGCACTTCTCTCTCTCTGTCTCTCTCTCTCTCTCTCTCTCTCTCTCTCTCTCTCTCTCTCTGTAAGCAAAATATTTTCACAGGCTATGATATCAGTATCTTCAGCGATATATTGCGATCTTGAAACGGAGTTTTGTTGAAAATAATATTTTGGATGTTTTAAATGTATAAACTAAATTTTATTTAAAAAAGGAAAATAAAAATAAAGGGATAATCGAATGTAGAAACACTTTTAATTATGCAACCGAAAAAGTGTTTATGGTTGTGACAAGAACGCAATAACCAATGACGTCACATAAAACATGTTTAATCTACGGAAAGTACACAAAACTAATGGCGTCAGCTTCCGATTTTAGAATACGAAAAAATGAACTATTTTATTCAAATATGATTTAGATTTATAAATGTTCTTATCGCTATGAAATGTATACAATTTTCTCGGCCAAAAGTAATATAAATTACTTGAAAAAACAGTAGAAATAACATTGAACAGCCGGGTTTCAGTGTGTTTATTTAATATGGTGTTGTGTTGACTAATATTGTATATGATTTAGTTTTCTAATAGGTATTGGTAGCCTATGTTATTTTAAATGTGTTTGCTTTTTAGCTATTGAGTTATTTCTTTGCTTTGTCATTAATATCTTTCAAAGTGTAATAAAGCACATTGCGTTTTTACCAATAACTATGTTATACAATACTTTTTCAAACAAGTTTAACATTAAAAATATATAGATCTATAATTCACGGGTAACGGGTACCGACGGCTAGTAATTAATAGGAACGGAAGTAGTTTAGCGCCGCGTATGTAGGAATGTAGCAGGAACTTCTACATCAAACATTACAAGAAAACAAACCTCTCGCAAAAATCATCCAGCACATTGAACATAACTGATTTTACAAACCTTTGCAATCTTCCCTTGCCGATGTAAAGTTGAGCTTGTAATTAGACAACCAGACGTATGTGACAGTTGTTCCATTAGACATCTTTTTAAATGTTACATCTGTGCTGGTGTAGACAACGGTGTCTTTCCTATCTTGTGATGTTGTTAGTAAAACCAACCAGGTACCTACAAAACAAATACCATGTTTATATAATTAATTCAAGAATTGATGAATAAATACATTACAAATTGTATATATATATATATATATATATATATATATATATATATATATATATATATATATATATATATATATGTATATATATATATATCTATATATCTATATATATATATATATATATATATATATATATATATATATATATATATATATATATATATATATATAATGTGTGTGTGTGTGTTTGTATGTGACTGTGCATGTGTGTGTAGAGCAGCATCTGGCTCTGGTCAACTTGTTGTCTAGACTCTACAGAGCCATTTTTTACATACCATACAAACAGACAGCGTTTACAATACTATAAAACATACGTTAATTCCCACACGCAAAAACTAAAAAAAAGATCAACGAACCCAAGGTACAGCTGTGACTGGTCTGGTTGTAGCTAAAGCTGTAACAGGGAGATAACCAGACGTGACATTCTCTTGCACAGTATAGGACATTCGGTACAGGACTCACGGTTGCCATGGACAACAGTGTCATCGTATCGCTGTTTACCAAGCGAAAATTGATTAAACTGTTCTTTGCCGCTACGACTGTAGGAAAACAAAATATTCTCATCAACAACAAAAGTTATATTTTAATCTCAAAATATAGGCAACAAACTGATAAACACGCCCCTCTCAGACTAATTCATTTTATCTACTAACACCCGTTGTATACACTTATACTGATCTACCTGAATATAATTATTTAAAACTACACACACATACACACACACACACACACACATATATATATATATATATATATATATATATATATATATATATATATATATATATATATATATATATATATGCGTGTGTATGTATATATTTATTTAAATATATATATAAGACAAAAGTATGTATCGCTACAAACATAATATATAATTATATAAGTAGCCTACCTTGATAAATAAAGAAGTAGACTATAATGAGTTTGGCAATCCCCATTTTCACTTCTAGAAAAAGTTGGACCACACAATTCTTTTCAAATTTACGATGCAATATTGTTAGTATTGTTATATTTCAATACAGTTAGTATATTAATGTCATCAATCTTTTTTTAATAAATTCTCTAAATTGTCTATTAAATTAATTAATTGATGGAAGCAATGTCAAATATATTATTTCAATTGATATTTCGATTGATATAATGATCTTAAGTTAGGAAAATAACAATAAATTCCGTATAGTGGCTTCGAACTTAAAAGCACAGATTTCAAATGACGTATCGATATAAACATGACAATGAGTACTGTTGTAAAGTTAAACGCTGGAATCAAAAGTTCGATACTAACACCGAACACAAGCGTAGCTTGTCGAAATTCAGTGCAAATTCAGTGCAACATACTTTGATTTGAAAATCGATGTTACATAAACTGTCTAAATGTCTGTGTTTTTTTTTGTCTTTCTGTGTATTTTTGTGCTGAGTGTTTCTGTTTTTTATGTGTTTGTGTTTCTGTCTGTCTGTCAGTCTGTCTTCCAGTCTGCCTCTCCGTGCTTCTTGTCTGTTTAAAGTTAATTCTGCAGAATTTCTACAAATGAAATAATTAAAATAATTGTTTTTACCCTTAAATGAATGAATCAAGTGTTATAATATTTAGGTAGTTAGTGTCTACAATAAACAACACTACTATTGGTTTCATAGACGTTGATAAACACACACAACTAAGTCATGGGACATATTTAACAGGAACCCTTAACTAAAAATTTAGCTGGGACACGTTTATTTGAGGCCATTTAAAATTACGAATGGCTGTGTTAGTACATTTCGAACGATACCGTTTAAAATTAACATTATTTTAGTTCAATTTTTTTTTAAATATTTGTTTTGTTTTTCGCCTTTGAGAAACGGTAAATTTATTGGAACTAAAGACATATACTCTTAAACTTATCCATTGATGAAAATAAAAGTTCTTTTGTTTGTAACTAGAATGGCTCTGAATCAATCTGAAGGAAAATCAATTTTTGCAGGAAGCAGACATAAGTAGTTTATGTTTCTATTTTCTTTTTGCTTCCTTAGATATTGTATTGTGTTTGTATTGTTTATTTATGTCTTTGTAAAATGTTGTGTTTAGTTAGGTTTTTGTAAAATGTTGTGTTTAGTCAGGTCATTGTGAAATGTTGTGTTAAGTTAGTTCCTTGGGAAAGGTTGTGTTTAGTTAAGTCCTAGATGAGAAACGTGGAATTGAGTTAGCCCAAGGATGTGAAGTTGGCATACGTGGTAACAAAATATATTGACATATATTTTTCTGTGTTTTATATAACAAAACATCACAATGCACTCCGCCACAACAAATCCCTCTCCGAGCAACAAACGACCCTCTGTACTTACCACAATTTTGCGGTTCGCTACATTGTCAAAACAATCAACGGAATTCAGTTTCTCAGATCAATACAGTGTTAAACGTGAGGCGAACCGACATGTACTAACACGGCCTGCTGCATCACACCCATGCTGCACCCCCAAAACCAAGCACACACAGCAACTTACCCTAAACGTTTCTTAAGTTATTTCATTAGCTAAGATCTTTTTAAAAGTGTAACACATCGTGTGAAGCTACCTTTATAAATTACACATCTAGTTTAGTCAACTTCCCATTTCGGTAGTTTCAATTTTTAAAAAGCACGTGTAAAATTAGAAGAAAAAAATCAATGCTGTTTGGTATTATGTTTGGACAGTATTATTACAATAATGCCCCTTGAAATTTTTGTTTTGTTTTGTAATCTTCGTTGTATCATTCAGCATTAATCAATTTATTTTTCAAAGTTTTAATTTTATAATAGAACATGACGCTAAATGAACTTTGTGTGATGAAACAAGGACACTTAATTTTGAAGCAACGTTTAGTGAAAGTACAGCATTTATAAATTGAAACAATTCCATTAAGGACGAATATTATATCAGTTAAGAAACAAAACAAGTTAGTTAAAAAGTCTAGTGACATTTAAGCGCAATTTCCTTATGTTATCTAAAAATAGCTCTGTCGTAGCGTAAATCAAGAGCAGGGTTAGTAAAACCATTGGTTAGTTATTAAAACGTTTTTTATTTAAAATAAAATTCAGTATTTTACATGTTTTTTTTACAATAGAGTTACATGACTAAAAACCATTGCGCGCCTAGCTACCGAACGTGATGGCGGAGCCATTGAACGTGATGGCGTAGCTATTGAACGTGATGACGCGTGTGGTGTGGTTGGATAAAAATGCTTACTAATTCGGTCCAAATTTTAATCAATTCAAAAATTTTTTTGTGACCGAACGAAAGGATATTTTTGAAAACTTTCTTCGGCAGTATTGTTCTAAATTATGGCAGAAATCGATTGGTACATGTTTCAAGTCGCTAAGTGGTCTGGTTGCCGAGATATGGGCAAAAAAATGCATTTTTTTCGAAGTTTTTTTGGCTTTTCCGGGAAATCCATGAAAAAAACCCGGAATTTTTTTGGCCAATGTTCATCCTCGTAACTTACTTAACATAATTGCTTTGGAACTAGTCCTCGATATTGCTTCGTTGAGGAGGAGATACGACTTAAAGCTGCGGACACACATTCATTCATAAATTCATACATCCAGAAATGACGGGTTAATAAACGCAATTCTCCAGAATGGAAATTGCGCTAAAAATATTGTAAATATAGATAAATAATAAGAAAATAAAACTATACATTGCAACGATGCTATTTTAAAAATAAGTCAAGCAAATGAGAAAAAGTGAATATTCAGGACACTCAACTTATTGAATATACTGAATGTAACATGAGCAATATATGATACATGGACTTGTAGCTCCATGAACTAAACTTTTTATAATGGAGGCTGGTATGAAATAATTTTAGCAAAACATATGTTAATAAAAAAAATTATAACGGGCGCTAGCGAAAAAACGAGTTACATATAAATCATTTTATAATAAAACAATAAACAATCTTTGACAAAGATTGTTTTTATTACACTGGTGTAACAAGTAATGTTGTTACAGTGATACGAATGGTACAGAGACATTTAATGTTGATATTACATCTTTATGTCAGTACACTAGCAGTACAATATTGCATTTATTAAAATAAAAACACGTTTTGTAAAAGTAAGAGAGGGAAAAAAATGAGACCTAACAACAAGATTCATGATTTGTATATGTTACGGTCAAAGCCCGAAGTGCGGCCAAAGCGCGGATTGGCCGGCCAATGCGCGCACTGGCCGGGACGTACTGGCCAAAGTCCGAAGCGCTTAAACTTGAAAGCGTATTTTGTACATTGGCCGGCCAATGTGCCATGTTAGTTTCCATATATCATCAAAGAACAATATCAAAGACATTCGGCGTCACCAATCACGTGCAACAAGACGGAACGTTCAAAAGACTTTCCCGCGTTCTTGCAAGTTGAACAATAGTGTCCAAGCGACTTGAGATGGCGTGGGCGTCAGAAACCAGATCTTGAGAACATTGAACAAGAATTGGAGGTTGCCATAAATGCAACGACTTCCTCAGCTAACACATCTGCTGCCGTGGCAGAACGTCCAGACCAGTTGCGTGACAATTATGTGGCCAACAGATTCTGTATAGTTTGTGAAAAACATTGTAGTGTAGCTCATTCTTGTGGATCCTGTGGCAACTATGTCCTTGCTATGTGTTGAATACCCAATGAAGCAGACGAAGAGTACGGAGGAAATATTACCTGCAGATTATGTCACAAAAAACAAGACATCATGGAACACAGGTCAGCAGCTCATACTAGCTTGCAAACTCAAGATGTTAAGATGCTTAAAACATCAAATACAAAATTTAAAGATGGTGATGTGGGTCACAATGTACGCATCCGTGTTCTAGATGTTGACTGAGGTCTCGGTGATTCCCGAAGCGTGATTGCAGTTGTCATGAGCGTCGAGGGCGGTTTCTACAAAATAGGAACTGAACATTGTGTTCTAAAACAACTATATGCTAGAAGTGAGTTTTCAATTCTTCACGAAAAACTGCTCTTATTGTCGTCAGTTGGCACTGAGAAAAAAATCACCACGAACCATCGCATCTTCACAATCTTTGACTGTGGGCCAAGGCTACACTCGTTGCAATTGCACAACCAAGTGCACAACAAATCGCTGCAAGTGTAAAAATAACAAGCTGCTATGTAATTCTAAATGCCATAAAAGTTCAACTTGTTGTAACAAATGATAATATTGATTGATTGAGACTGTAGTACAATAAAAATTTTGAATGTTTCTGTCATTTACTCATATTAATAATCAATAAAAACTTAATTTCATAATCCTTACGGCATAAAAAAAAAACCAAAATCTGCTCATGATCTTCTAATTCGGACTTTGGTCGGTCGTCCCTAGCCAGATGATCTTCTAATTAAGACTTTGGCCGGTCTACCATGGCCAGTCCGCGGATTGGCCGGCCAAAGGCCGAAATCAAGCAAAGTTTCGGACTTTGACCGGTCAATGGGAGGCGATATTGGCCAATGCGCGCATTGGCCGGCCGATCCGCGCATTGGCCGACTTCGGGCTTTGACCGTAACATATACACAATGTTGTAACACTAAAATCTGTTTTTGCTGAAAGCTTAATCTCTTCAAATGCAAAAAAAAACGCAAATAAAAAAATTTAAATAACAATCATCAAAACAAGATCATTAGCCTTTTTATTTTGTAACGCTGTTTATTTCCTAAAATAATTAATTTTAATAGAGTTTAATTTTAGAAATATGGAAAATAATTATTGCAGCTCTGATTATGTCTTATTTTCATGTATCGTTACTTGCTAAAGTTCAGATTCTGTTTTGGGTTAAACAACCATATTTTCCTTAAATTGTAATTTTTTCTTTTTTTTTTTCTTAAAGCCATTTTTTTTTTCCCGAAGGTATTATGATCTGACATGTACATGCTTTTGTAAATGTTTACTGGCCTATATAACCAATGCACAGTAAGTCAAGCGTGGCATACAATGACTCAGCCACTACAGGTCAAGCGTAACGTTCATCTCACACAGGAACAGAACGACAAAGTCACATGGTATGTCTACCAAGAGGTCGAGCGAAGGGTAAGATGCCACACACCGCTCTACGTCATCCACATTGTTGGGGTCCCCTGAATATAGAAACATTTCGATTACAAACGTTCCAAACTTAATTTAAACGTATGATATTTAACTTTATAAAATTTAATATGTTGATGAATGTATGTGTAGTAAATGCTATTTATGAAATTACCTGGTGTAAACAGTACAGGTTGCCCTGAGTATAAACTTCCATCGTCATCCCAAACAAAATCATACGCTTTGTCAATGTCATTGAGACCAATCCAAATCCTTTCCCTCAATGGACTGAAAATGCTGAGAAAAATGTTGAGTTTTTCTTCTGTTTTCGGTGTAAACAGATGAGCTTTCTTTGCTGTAAAAAATGTTTTTTAAATAAATTTAAATAATAATTGATTGACCAAATGTTTAGTATTTAAGAAATGTTCATCTTTTTATCTTTATAAACATGTCATAGTTAATAGGAACGAAAGTAATTTTGCGCGTATGTAGTTATGTTGCCGGAACTTCTACATCAAACATTACAAAATCACAAACCTCTGCAGTCGTCCCTTGCCGATGTAAAGTTGAGCTTGTAATTAGACAACCAGACGTATGTGACAGTTGTCCCATTAGACATCTTTTTAAATGTTACATCTGTGCTGGTGTAGACAACGGTGTCTTTCCTGTCTTGTGGTGTTGTCAGTAAAATCAACCACGTACCTACAAAACAAATACCATGTTTATATAATTAATTCAAGAGTTGATGAATAAATACATTACAAATTATATATATATATATATATATGACTGTGCGTGTGTGCTTTTATGTTTCTATGTGTTTTGTGTGTGTTTGTGTGTAGGTGAAGAGATGGGGCCAATAAGTGTGGAGATGGGACCTGTTGGTGTAAATAATAAACCTGGCACTTGATCGTCAACTTGCTGTCAAGACTTTATGGTGCTATTTTTTTTCACATACCATACATTTTTAAAATATACATACCATAAATTTTATACACCAACAGACAGCGTTTACCATTGTCCTATAAAACACACGTTTATTAACACACACAAAAACAAACAAGATCAACGAACCTAAGGTACAGCTGTGACTGGTATGGTTGTAGATAAAGCTGTAACAGGGAGGTAACAAGTCATGACATTCTCTAGCACAGGATAGGACATTCGGCACAGGACTCACGGTTGCCATGGGTAACACTGTCATCGTATCGTTGTTTACCAAGCGAAAATTGATTAAACTGATCTTTGCCGCTATGACTGTAGAAAATCAGAATATTCTCATCAACAAAAAAAGTATATTTTAATCTTAGAATATAGGTAATAAGAATATCTACGCGTCCGTCAGAATAATTCATTTGATCTGTGAACACACGTTGCAAATAACTATACTGGTCTACTGAATATAAAATGTATTTAAAACCACCACACACACAACAACGTATATATATATATATATATATATATATATATATATATATATATATATATATATATATATATATATATATATATATATAAGGGCACTTCCCTTCGCCATAGGCGCTTTACGTTCAGGCTCTTGCTCTTGCTCTTGGGGCAATTAACACGGGGACCGGTTCCGGTTGGACGCAAAGTCCACGATGAAGGGGTCAACTGACCTCGACTGACTGGCGTCTTATATCGAAAAAAAACTTTTGCCGAACGACCCCCCCCCTTGATATTTTATCAGGTCGTAAAAAAATACCCCCCTTTGGTGTTAGAAATAACTCGCCATATCCGGGAAAGCTTCCTAAAGTGGTCAAAACTGACCAGTCATATTTCCCTATACAATCTTTGTATTGTATGTGAAAAACAGAGGGTAATTTCAACACAGATTTTAGGGTACTTGACTTCTGTACATCTAGCTAATTTTTTGCATGATCCTAGATAAATGGCTAGGCCGTATGGAAATACTGTAGGTTTGCATCAAAGCCCTCGACGAGGGCTAAAAGATGACCGCGTGTGAAACTTTACTTATAAGAGCTTTATATAGAAAAATACTTTTGCTGAACTACCCCCTTGATATTTTGTCATGTCGTAGAAGAACGCCAACGGGTGTCAGAAAAAACTCGCCATATCCGTGAAAAATCTATGGTATACAACTGACCAGTCGTGTTTCCTTATATAATCTTTGCATTTTATGTAAAAAAAACAGGGTAATTTCAACACAAATTTTAGAGTACTTAACCTCTGTGTATCTGGCTAATTTTTTGCATGCTCCTCTAAAGATAACTAGGCCGTATAGAAAATCTGTTGGTCAGACTCAAAGACCTCGACGAGGACTAAAAAATCACCGCGAGTGAAATTTTTAATATATGAGATATATATTAATAAATTGACGAACAGTCCCCCAAATATTTTGTGATGTCCTATACCGACCATGGGGGGTAACAAATAAACATTATTCACGCCGGAAAAACCCAATAGGGTCGTTAGATTTGTCCAGAAGCCGTATTTTCTTATATAAACAATTGTTTATGAAAAAGCAAACAAACACTAAGTCAAATGGTCTATGAACAGGGAAGGTAACTTTTTAAAGTAATAATTCTTAGATAATTTTTATACTATTTTAAAGAAAACAAAAATTACAAAGTATAGCATTCGTTTAAATAAATATTTCGTTATAAATTGTGTATTTTAATAAAAATTGTAAAAATTAATTGCTAAAGTGAATGGAATATAATATTTGATTTATACTATGAAGAAAACATTTGCAGTTGTAATAACCTTGCGATTAATAAATTTGCGAATACTCCACCAATATTTGCATGACATGAAATTACTCAGAATGTTTAAACATAGGCCCTAAGCATTCCACATAACAGCCAATCACCAATTAATTAATCATTCAAATTCTCAACAGTCGCTTTGAAATCAAAAGCAAAGCTCGCAGTAAGCCTAGTATAATTATATGAGTAGCCTACCTTGATAAATAAAGAAGTAGATTAAAATGAGTTTGTCAATCCCCATTTTGACTTCTTGAAAAAGTTGGACCACAAATATTTTTATCAAATTACAATGAAATTTTGTTAGTCTTGCTGTATTTCAACACAGTTAGTATATAAATGTGTTTAATCTTTTGGTTTAATAAATTCTCGTATTGTTCATTAAATTAAATAATTTATGGAAACAAAGTCAGATTTATAATTTAAATTAATATATCTATGACACAATGATCTTAAGTAAGGAAAAATTGAAATGTAATATGGTCATAAATTGGCTCCGAACAAAAGCACAGATTTTGAATAATGTATCGATATAAACATGAGAATGAGTACTGTTGTACAGTTAAACGCTGGAATCAAAAGTTCGATACTAACATTGAACACAAGCGTAGCTTGTCGTAATCCAGTGAAACATAGTTTGATTTAGAAATCAATGTTACAAGAACTTCTGTCTAAATATCTATGTGCTTTGTCTGTGTGCTGAGTGTTTCTCTTTTGTCTGTGTTTCTGTCTGTGTTTTCCCTCTGGCTTCCAGTCTTTTTCTCTTTGTTTCTGGTCTTTCTATTTCAGTGGTTCTTAACCTTTTGAAGGTACCGAACCCCTCCAGTTTTATAAGCGCATTCACCGAACCCTTCTTAATAATTCTAAAATTCACACTAACAAAATACGATCGTGTATCATATGAGTCGAGTTAGTATCTTGACCTCCGCTGAACCACTGAGGCTGACTCACAGAAGCCCTGGGGTTTTGTCGAACCCTAGATAAGAAAAACTGTTCTACGCTGTGTATAAGTAAATCCTACAGAATTTCATCCAATAAAAGAAATAAAATTAATTGTTTTTACTCTTGAACCAATTAATTAATTATAACTTGTTTTTTTAAGGAATGACGGACAAAGCTCTTTTTTTAACCACTAGTTATAATATTTTGGAAGCTAGTGTCTACGATAAACATCGTTAAATATTGGTTTCATAAGCTTGCTAAATACACACATGTAAGTAATGCATACAGGGGTCTTATGTCGTTGGAAATATTTAGCAAATAGCATTAACTAAAAATTTAGCTGGGAAGCGTTTATTTTAGGCGATTGGTTAAATATCCATATTTTTTTAATTGTGTATTAGAACATTTCAAACAATAACAATTTAACAATTTAAATGAACATTATTTTAGTTCAAAACATAAAAATATTATGTTCGTAGCCTTTGAGAATCGGTAAATGTATTATAATTAAACACACTTACACTTTTATAAAACATATATAGCAAGCTATACTTAAACTTATCCATTGATGAAAATCAAAGTTATTTTGTTTGTAACTTGAATGGCTCTGAATCAACCTGAAGGAAAATCAATATTTACAGGAAGTTGACATAAGTAGTTATGTTTCTATTTTCATTTTTTGCTTCCTTAGATATTGTGTTGTGGTTAGTTAGATCTTTGTAAAATTTTGTGTTTAGTTAGGTCCTTGTAAAATGTTATTTCATTACCTAAGGTCTTTTAAAAAAGTGTAGGGTTACATTATATTAAGAAAACTTATATAATCATACAGTATCACATTGTGTGAAGCTACCTTTATAAATTACACATCTGGTTTAGTCAACTTCCCATTTAGGTAGTTACAATTTTTAAAATGTACGTGTAAAAAAAAAATTAGAAGAAAAAAAGCAACGCTGTTTGGTATTAGAATACACAAGGGAGTAAACTCTGTGTATTCTGTTTGTGTAGTATTATTACAGTACTGACCCTTGACATTTTTTGTTTTATTTTGTAATCATCTTGAATCAATTTATTTGTCAAAGTTTTAATTTTAGAATAGCACACGATACAAAACGAACTTTTTGTAATGAAACAAGGACACAAAAGTATGAAACAACGTTTACTGAGAGAACAGCATTTATAAATAAATAAATAAATAAAAACTATTCCGTTAAGACTACATGATATATCGGTTAAGAAACAAGAACGTATTGTAAATATAGAGAAATAATAAGAAAATAAAACAATACATTGCAACGATGCTATTTTAAAAATATGTCAAGTGAATATTCTTGACACTCAACTTATTCAATATGTTCACGGTCTATTTAGTTTAAGGCCAGGTTAATATAGTTTCACAATAACAACATAGACAAAAGACTTTCAAGAGCTTTAAAATTGTAGACAAAGAATATCAAACATTTTTATTATTGTAATTTTTTGTTGTGTTTACCTTTTATATAATCAACTCTACCAGAAGGTTACCTTATGTCAGTGTTGAGATGGTAATATTGTACTTAGTGTAAATCGTCTTCTTTGTTCATTGTCTAAGTCTAATTTCAATTGTTTCTATAACATAAACTAGGATGTTGAAAAATACATCTTCAAAACAGTTTATGGAGTAAATATTGTGAAATAAATTTGGCCCTGGCATAAGATGTTGGGCTAAAAACAAAGGTGGTGATGGGGGTCTCATTCTCTAGACGTGAGCCGTGGGGTTAAGCTCACACAGGAACAGAGCTAAGTAGTCACAGTTCAGGTCGACCAGGAGATTATATCCAAAGTATGAGCTAACACATCTCTCTTTGTCTTTCAAGTTGTCTGGATCTCCTAAATAAAAGAAAAAATTCGATTATAAAAACATACAACACACTAAAAGTTTTTTTGATCTCCTAAATAAAAGAAAATTTTCGATTATAAAAACATAAAACTTACTAAAAGTTTTTTGGATTCCATTAATAAAAGAAAAATTTGGATGAGAATAACTTAAAATATCCTAAAAGTTTTTTGGATCTCCTAAATAAAAGAAAAATTTGGATGAGAAAACATAAAACACTTTAAAAGTTATTTGGATTCCAAAAATAAAATAAAAATTTGGATGAGAAAATGATAAAACATCCTAAAAGTTGTTTGGATCTCCTAAATAAAATAAAATTTGGAAGAGAAAACATAAACCCCTAACAGCTGTTTTGATATCCAAAAATGAAATAGAAAAAAATGTTGATTCTAATGAGAAAACATCCTAAGAGTATGGTTGACGGCTAGAGTGGTTAGATGCAAAAGTCTCTGATTGGGTAGGGCGTGGTCGAGAATAAAGACCATAAAGTTCTCACTCAACATCCTAATGTCTCGTTTTTAAAATGTAAATTGCTTGTTACAAAATCAATCGTCTACACACATTGTTGAATAAAACTGATCATAATGTAGGTGGCAATATTTACTTTGTATTTTGTATTATTGCACAATTGCAAGTAATCAATGCAGTTGGAATGTTCTTTACTGTTAATAGGTTACGGTTCGTTCACAACAAAGTGATTTAACCAAATGGGACAAAAACCGCTGTATCTTTTTTTATCGTTGAGTAATGTGGACAGAACAATTCGTTTAAAATAGTATTTTTTTCTATCCTAAGTATAAGGTAGATAAACCATAGTTTTGAAAGATTTTTTTTTTAATTGGTCGCTAGTACGTTCGAATAGTGTTGAAAGAAAATGTGTTCATTAGCGAAGTCGGTATGGGCCACATATTTGGATTATACCAATACCTGGTTGAAATATGTTGGGTGTCCCAGAGTATATGGTGCCATCATCATCCCACACAAACTCATACGCTTTTTCAAAGTCTTCTAATCCTACCCAAATGACGGTGTTTAATAGACGGAAGATTGAGAGAAAAAGGTCCAATTTTTCTTGCGTCTTTGGTGTGTACAGGTGGCTTCCCTTTGCTGTAAAAAATGCAACATTAAAATAATTTCATCTTATTATTTATTTACCAAAACTAATTAAATAACTTAACGTAAACAAGATGTGTTACTGAATTAAATAACCTGAGCTAAACATGCATTGGCACACAGCACTCCAACACACAATTGTTTTAAAATAGCTTGAGTCGACGTGTAGCGTCTTGCAAACATCAAACACTACATTAAACATAAATGATTATAAAATATAAACCTCTGCAGTCGTCCCTTGCCGATGTAAAGTTGAGCTTGTAATTAGACAACCAGACGTATGTGACAGTTGTTCCATTAGACATCTTTTTAAATGTTACATCTGTGCTGGTGTAGATATCTTGCAACTCAAATGATGTTATTAATAGCAGCAACCAGCTCCCTATATATATATATATATATATATATATATATATATATATATATATATATATATATATATATATATATATATATATATATATATATATATAAACTAAGAATGTAACGTGTAAAAATAGTTTACTTGAGCAAATTTTCAAAGAAGTTATTGGACGATTTCAAAATAAAAGGGTAACTGTCCAGCAAAACAAACTTTAAATAAATGCAAAGAAAAATACATTTGTGAATTGTGATAATGTTTACTTACGAGATACATAGAAATCTTTTTGAAAAGTATTTTTAATTCAACCAGGAAATTTACCATTACACTAGAACAAATAAAGTCTGAGTTAACTCACCCAAGGTACAGTTGTGACTGGTCTGGTTGTAGATAAAGCTGTAACAGGGAGGTAACCAGTCGAGACATCTTGCTGCACAAGACAGGACACTCGGTACTGGACTTACGGTTGTCATGGGTAACACCGTCAACGTATCGTTGTTTACTAAGCGGAAGTTTATCTCACTGATATTTCCTGCCATTGCTACGACCGTAAGATAATTGACAAAAGAATTAAAATTTAGGAATCGTAAATGAATGAAACAGCCTATTATATTTAAACGTACACGCCAAATATTCTATTTATAACAAGATAAACTTGCCTTGAAGGATAAGGTAAAACACAGAGACACCAATAAAATTCATTTTCGCCTCTTTGATGTTAGGTGAAGTAGATGTAAACTGACTTCAGGCGTTCCTTCCTTAAAGTGTAACACTGATTGTATGGATATAAATTGCAGGTCGACGTTTCATTTGAATTATAGTTTTCAACTTTAAATGATATGTAAAACACATCTTCTAGAAAGGAAACGCAGACTTAGCAAAGCTTATTAAACAAAATAAAAAATAAAAACGTAATTATTCTTTTAAAAACTATTCTATTCTAATAGACTGAAAACAAAAGCACGTTATTTATTTAAAATTAATAAGTTCAGAACGCCAAAAGATATTCAACCTTATTTCTGACAAGCCAACAGTTAAGGTGTTCTTTGCTCGAGTTCCCACATCTATTGTGTAGCTTAGCTGTGTTTGCACACGCAATAATAGAGTTCAATGTTATTTTAATTACACATGAACAAAATATTAAATTAATGTTTCGATTAATAAAAAATAATATTTCCTGATGAATTCAGCATTGGTCGATATATGATCAATTTGATGTTGTTTATCGATTCTTAATTTGTATATTGTCTTCAGAATGTCTTTGATGTTTCCGCTAGCGACTTACAGTTAAAAGCCTCGGTCCGATGGTTCCTAAAGATGCATAGGCACAGCACATCAACACTGGTAGAAATGGATCACTCGTGCATAACCACATTGATACATTTTAATGGTTTTCCCTTATAAAAAAATATGTTTGAAACTGTAAGGCGGATTACTGACTGTAATAATGTAAGTCATTTGAGCTGTTTGATCTAATGATGTAAGATATTTGAGCTACTGGATGTAATGATGTAAGATATTTGAGCTACTTGATGTAATGATGTAAGATATTTCAGCTATTTGATCTAATGATGTAAGATATTTGAGCTACTGGATGTAATGATGTAAGATATTTGAGCTACTGACTGTAATGATATAAGATATTTCAGCTACTGGATCTACTGATGTAAGATATTTCAGCTACTGGATCTAATGATGTAAGATATTTCAGCTACTGGATCTAATGATGTAAGATATTTCAGCTACTGGATCTAATGATGTAAGATATTTCAGCTACTGGATCTAATGATGTAAGATATTTCAGCTACTGACTGTAATGGTGTAAGATATTTGAGTTACTGGCTGTAATGATGTAAGAAAATTAATGTACTGGATGTAATGATGTAAGATATTTCAGCTACTGGATCTAATGATGTAAGATATTTCAGCTACTGACTGTAATAATGCAAGATACTTTCTCCTTCATCTACTTTCTGATGGAAAGGTGACATGCTGTTATGTAAAAACTATTCAAATAATTGTGTCGTAACACTTTATCTTTCTTAGCATCAAGAAAAAAAAATAACAACATATTATAACGTTGCTAATAACAATGTACATAGGTTACATAAAATAACAATAGATATATTTATATTGACACTGTGGTAGTTCGGTACTTTTTGGGGAAAATATCCACTTTTTTGCAAATTGGCGTGACTCTATTTAATGATCCATCCTAATTAGAAACGGTTTAAACTTCAGATGAGGTTCGGTATGTAGTTAAATAATCATAATACATTGATAAATAAACATTAATATTCTTGAATACAAGTCTTGAAAGTTGCACTATTAAAACTACCGTTACACTGCTATTTTGTTTAGTCTTAATGATAAAACATTTTTCTCTCTGTTCTACGTGATTTTAATTAGAGCTTGAAAACATGTTTATGAACAACGCCTCGATGACAAACAATCCAATTAGAAAAAACAAAGTCCGGTCGAATCATATTATAGCCGATACATCCATTACAAGTCCGGCGCGTCCTTCAGCTCACACAGAAACTGAGCTACCTTGGCACATTCCGTGTCTATCAAGAGACTGAAGCCAGTGCATGCTGCAACACATCGCTGGATGCCGTTGAAGTTGTTTGGGTCGCCTGAAAAACAATTTTTTTTTAAATTTTTTAAATATTATTAAAAAAAAAAAAACATTGGATTTTGATGAATTGTATTATTTCAACTTCAAACTAATCTTAGAAACAGCAGAGGAACAGAGGGATGGGAAGACGCCGTGAGCAAGTCAAATTAAGATCCTTGGTGATTTGACCACATATGATTTGACCACAGATGCCTTGACCACAGGTGATTTGACCACATATGATTTGACCACAGATGCCTTGACCACAGGTGATTTGACCACATATAATTTTACCACAGATGCCTTGACCACAGGTGATTTGACCACAGGTGCTTTGACCACAGGTGCTTTGACCACAGATGCTTTGACCACAGGTGCTTTGACCACAAGTGCTTTGACCACAGGTGCTTTGAGAGGATTAAAACTCCGATGTGCCCAAAGCCCCTCTGTTCAAAGCACATGTGGTCAATGGTCAGCGTACCCAAATTCAATACCTCAATAACCCTACCGGGGCAGTTGGACACATAAGTTTAGAAATTTTAAACTACTTCTATTTTGTTAGTTAACTCACTAACTGGCTTAAAAAAAAACTACCTTCATTAAATATAACAGGTTGGCCAGTATATACGTCTCCATCATCGTCCCACACAAACTCATACAGTTTATCAATATCGTTCAGCCCAATCCAGATATCGATAGGTAATGTGTTGAAGATGTTGAGAAAAATGTTGAGTTTTTCTTGGGTTTTAGGAGTGTATAGATGGGCAGCCTTGGCTGAGAAAAAAATGGTAGAAACAATTTAAATTACTTCATTGTGTATTAATAGTATCAGAAATTATTATACGTACAACGCTAAGCCTGTGGCTTGTTGATGAATATTGATAAGCTCGCTTTACAGCTTAAAAACATTGAAATGGTTAGCGTACTTTATTTATATAATGAAGACAAACAAACCGGGGGGGGGGTGTTTTATTTAGGTGTCTGTATAGTTTGGTGAGCTTTGCAAGTAAGATTTCCGTCAATTATAAATATTATTGAATTGATACGTCAATTTTAGGTGTAGTATAAAGTCTGTTAAAGAAAAATACCTCTACAATCGTCCCTTGCCGATGTAAAGTTGAGCTTGTAATTAGACAACCAGACGTATGTGACAGTTGTTCCATTAGACATCTTTTTAAATGTTACATCTGTGCTGGTGTAGACAATTTCGTTCCAATCACGTGATGTGGTAAGTGATAGCAGCCAGGTTCCTATTATGACAACGTTTATGTATATATTATTATATATTATATATATTATATATTATTATATATATTATTATATTATATTATTATCTTGTCGAATAAAACATTACTCAATTGAATTATATAGTCTTCTGCAGTGTGCAATAACCACATGAAAAAAATTATCATATTTTGTGTCTCATTTTCAATAGCTGCAACATTTAGTCCAAGCGATATTGTTTGACGCACTAATCTATCTAAAGTATGATTACTATTTTAATCGATCTAATTGATTGTAATATTTTTTCCTGGTTTATTGCTTATTTTAAGCAGCTCGGTTGGCGTCAGATGTTGTTATAGAAATATCAATAATGGACATAAGTATATTTACGGTAAGTACAGAAGATAGTACTTTCTATACGAAAGGTTATATATATATATATATATATATATATATATATATATATATATATATATATATATATATGATTTTATTATTTATAGAGAAAACTACTAATGAACTTCTAGCAAAGTAGATATGTATAGTTTACAAAATGATATATGTTTCACTTACCTAAGTTACACGTGAGGCTATTTTTGTTGTAGCTAAAGCTGTAACAGGGAGGTAACCAGTCGAGACATCTTGCTGCACAAGACAGGACACTCCGCTCTGGACTCACGGTTGCCATGGGCAACACTGTCATCATATTGTTGGCTACTAAGCTAAAATTCATGAAAGTGTCGTTTCCCTCAATCGTTACTGCTGTAAGAAATAAAATGCTTGTCTCTAATCAAAATGTTAAATGTTTAGCATAATAACCGGCTAAAGCCGAGCTAATCTGTGCACCCTCGACATGAGTAGGAAAGTAGTTTTTATTTCTATACCCCATCTCCAGCACAACTTTTGTGTAAGTGTACACTGTACTTCTGTGAATCTTTTCACATGACTGCTTAGATTTACCCACCACCTTACCCTCAAGTTATGCGACTGAGTGGTCGAGTGGTAGAGCGTTTATTTGCTAGCACGAAAGTCTCGAGCTCGGATCTAAGTTAGGATTTGTGACTGTAGGACATCCCTGAGTTCATCTAGCTCTTATGTGTACCTACATTACGTTGGGGAAATTATAGGCCGTTGGACATAGTGCTGACCACATACTCTCTTTATCTGCTAAATTGATCGCTAGGTCTAAAGAGGACATTTTCTAAACTTAGCATCAGATAAAACTAAGAAATGAACGTTTTCTTTTAATACTTTTTTACTTAAGCCACAATGTCTGTCGTCCGTTGCTTTGTAGTTAATCCTGTAGGACTCTATTTCGACCCACTTAAAGATACATTAGCCTCCTTTCTTCTTCTTTGTTTTAATTTTTGTGTTGAAAGAGATTCCCTCGAACGTTTCAATTGGTTACGTGATTTTAGCCTGCTGGATTTGCTTCCATAGCTTTTGTCCAACCAAGAACAAACTACAAGGCAGCAGTTGTTTTATTTTGGAAGTTGCTCTTAGAAGTTGCTGTCCCCATCTATCGAGTCTCATTTGCCGGGGGAGGGGGTTGAACTCGGAACTTATCGGTTCAGAAACCAAGAGCTTGACCAACCCGACTACGCCGACCTCATTTTTAGCCTCCAATTACCCAGAATAAT
>NW_026733649.1:5000-29040 GCF_028476545.2 Physella acuta
TATAAATATATATATACATATATACATTTATCAATTTTAATAACCATCCATGTATAATCATATATGTGATGCTTCAAAGGCCTACCTGTGACGTGGGCTCAGTGGGCTGATGACGAGCCTAATGAATTACCACGTGACCGGTGTGTTCGTTTCCGCACCAACCAGACTCTGGGAACCTTCAACTGTTCTGTAGGGTTCATGGCGATCTGCGAGAACTGTAAGCTTTAGCTTCTTCTTGTTTACACTTAATCGAAAATATTTTGATGTAACAATCATTTAGTAATATACTAGACGACCCGGCTATATATTGGATAATAATCTGTCCGCAGAAGTGAACACTTAAATATTTACCATGGGAAACAGCTCTACGCCAGCAGCAAACCACCACTTTGCGCAACCCCCTGCATTTGTCCCCTTAGTAACATTCCATCACACGTACCAAGAACACAATCTTATACACCACGCTCCTATTTTACAAACAAGCCACCTTCTAATACTATGTGACCATTTTACCATGATAAATGTATTTAAAATGTACTGATCTCCAAGTTCGGAAAATAAATTGTATGTAACCTACATAAATAAATACATGTTCAAACCCTTGTACGGTAGCCTATAGTAAACACAGATTAACAGACAACCTTTCACTTTTCTCATTTGAATTGAACATTTGTAATATGTAGCCTAATTTTGTATTTTTTTTTCTTCTTTTTTTTTTTTTTTTTTTTTTTTTTCTTTTTTTTTTCTTTTTTTGCCTCAGACTCGTAATTTATAGCGTCAGTTGTGTGTTCGCTTTAGTATTACAGTTTTCATCATCGGCTTGTGAGGACTGATACAGATTTACAATTGTAATATTTCTTTCTTAATATTATATCCACATAATTTCACCATTTTTAGTACCATTTAAGGAAAGTATCAAACAGACACTTTCTACACTTATATCTCTCTATTATGGTCTTATTTTATAGTTACTGATAACCTAACTTTACTTAGGGGAAAATATAATGAATAAAAAACAACTAAAATGTCTACTATTATTCATAATTATAACGCTTCGACTTTCTTTAATTCACAGATTCACAGCTGCCCTTTCTATTTCGGTTCACTTACAGAAGATACCCCATCCCCGAAGCTATTGCACAGTGGACTGGTAGAGTTAGGTCCCTTGTTGAGTGCGTCACTGTGTGCAAGAACAATAAACGATGTCAGCACATCGCCTTCGATACGCTGAGTAAACAGTGCATGACCCTGTCGAGAAATTTTGATCCGAACCTTCAAGCAACGACGTGTCTTAGTGGTGTGATTGCAACAAAAGACAACGACTAGATGATTTATAGATGTATTGTATTAAAATAGATTGTGTATGTTATTTTTTGTTATATTAATAATGGCTTTGGGGGCTGCTCATAAATGGCGTCACACTTTAAAAATGAAGGTGTGACGTTTAAGTGTTTTATTATGTAAACAAACATTTAATGTGCTTGAGTTGTAATAAAAAATGTAGCAGTTAAGTTATCGAACTTAAAACTAGCTTAATTTCCTTGATTAAATCACTTAAAAAAAAAACTTCTGTTGTTTTGTTAAAACTTTGTTTATCACTATAAATGGTAGAAAGCTCAACTGTAATAAACGATGTGTGTGATAAATTTTTTTTTTAAATGTCATTTTAAAAAGAGTTTTTAATTTTACTTTCTCATATAGAGTATAGTAGGTGTATTGTATTTTTACACTACCTGACTTTATCGCAGAGATAGTATGAGGGATTTTGTAATTGCAAAAATCTAAATCAAGATTTATCAAAATCTCGAAATTTTACGGAGAAAATATGGTTTCGCCATTGTGTCCGTGTGTCTGAAATCACAATAACTTAAGAACATTTCGGTTATATTTACAAATGTCCACGTTAAGTATTATATTGCATTTGTTTTTTTTCATCAATTAATAAGCGATTTACTGTTATCGACATTGCTTACTTTACTTTCGGTTCCTCAAAAAGCCAATTACTTGCGTAACGTTTAAGTTAGATGGGGGAAACTCAAATATAAGTATTTTTACATCATAGCAACATTTGGACGATTTCCTATAACTGAAAGGGGTACTTTACACTATTAACGTGGGAACACGATATATATATATATATATATATATATATATATATATATATATATATATATATATATATATATATATATATATATATATATATATATATATATATATATATATATATATATATACATAAATATAGATATATAGGAAGATGTAGATAGACCGATTGATGTGTGTGGGTGTGTGTGTTTATATCTCTTGGCTAGTGTCAACTTGTTGCTACGTCTAATCTGGTAACCACTTGTTTTACCTTAAAATCTTACTAAACAAACTAGTCAAATTAAAACAGAAAATGTACCAAAACTTGTTTTTTTTACTTTAGTTTAATTATCAAGGCTAATTCTAGTACAAAACATTATAAAAGGAAAAACAATTACTTGAGCATTACATGGCCGAAAAAAACATTAACAACAAAGAACTCAATTAGTAAAAGACAATTAATTTTCTAAAACATAATATTTGTGCAATGTACTGTCAGTTTGTATCAGATAATATTCTAAATAAATAATTATACTATTGTAGTTTTATATACTGAGATTTCGTCATTATGAACTGAATTATACAATTAATTTTAAATATTATTTTCGGTTTATTTATTCCTAAAACACTGAACAATAGTATTATTTATTACACGCTCTTCCCCTCCCACCCCCCTCCCCTCTCAAAGACACACACCCAGCAACTTACTTTTAAGCTCTTCAATTTGATTTGTCGGTGTTTTTTTAATTTAAAAAAAAAACGTGTTTTAATAAGGCACTGCGTCATTAAAATTTCCACATTTGTGATTTTGTTACAGTTGAAAATTGGTATTACAGTTTTAAAGTTTGAGATTTAAAATAACTTCCGTTTTTTCTATGATTTATTCAATACACTTTCTTCTTCCAGCGAGAAACTAGTTTCTTATATGTTTTTGTGAACTTAGGACTCATAGTGATGTATATAATAAAATTCACACAGGCATTTAAAGAGTACAGAAATTTAACCAGTAAATCAAGAATCGTCATAAAACCCAGCGAAAAATTTAAATCACTAAACAAGCGGATCAGGATGTAAACATTTGTAGGAATCAATTCAATAAATATAACAAAAGTGCACAGCACCAGAATTAATTTTGCCGACTTGACATCTTTTATTCTCTTTGTGTGCGCCGCCATTGAGGACAATTTTTTCACGTTTCTTGAGGAAATTGTTAATTTTATTGAAATAAAGATTGTACATAGAATTGTTGAACTGGTAGGGATGATAAGTCCTATTACTAGAAGCAGAGATTTTACATACACCTCATAAAAACTGCTGAGGTCTTTATACAATAGCTGTATTTGTATCACATTGGCAGTTGTGTTGCCAATATGGATTATTTTATAAGAAACAAAGTCGATTAAAAACCGCGGAATATAAGCAATGGCGACAGCAATATAAATAGTAACAACGACACAACGTATTCGAGACGGCGTCAAAAGACTGCAATGTGCACTATATCCAATACCCTATCTTATTTGTATAGGAAATAAAATAACTAATCAAGCATAATTAAAACACATTAAAATATTTAAGTCAAATTGCAAATCAGACTAAACACATATCATTGGACTAGACTAATAAGACTTGTATCTATGATAGAGCACTTTGTAAAAGCATTACCATCAACGATATACTCGATGTCTTAATAAACGGAATTCTGTATTATCTCACTGTAGGTCGTCAGATTGTTTTCTATTTTTTCCTGTAGATATTAAGAATTATATTGCGATGTGTAGGCTAAGCATCGCTTTCAGAGAATATATTATCACGTAATGAAATATACATTTTATAAACATTTTCTTTTCTTTTACAAAAGCAACTAAACTAAAAATGTTGAGAACAATATTCTAGAGATAATGGATTTTGAAAATAAATTCTTTTTTTTTCATAATTATTACATTGACGTTGTTATTATGTGGAATTAAAGAAAAAAATATACACTCGTAAAATAAAACGAGACAGCTGTTAGTAAAATTACTACATTTTAATTATAAAGAACCTTACAAATGAACACAGCTCAGCAATCAGTTTTCTCGGGATAAACGCAAAATACTAATTTAAACAGAAATAAGTCCACATTACATCGTAGTGTATTAATGTTTCATATATTTATTAGAAAGCTAAATACCGACAGAGCCCCCATTGCATATTTATGGTTTATTATTAGTTTTTATTTTTATTTCATCATTTCTCTTGAATTGTAGTATTTCTGTAAATCTCAACCGACACGTATTTCTATTACAAAGTATTTAAGATAGCTTTACCCACATGTGTACATGAATGGGACAAACAATATTGTTTCATGAGTTAATTGACAAAATAGAAGAATTACCGACATAAACTTTTATCAAGATCATTTACTGTGGATTTTCATTGTTAAAAAAAACAACGTAAAGATTTGTTTTAATATTTAACTATGCGGCGTTGTTTAGATATATTATTTCTTTCTTTTTAAATAATGTTGACCAGTTTATTTAGGTATAAAGTTTTTCCGCCCCTCATAAAGTGGATGCCTGCAGAAATTAAATTGTAAATAATTTAAGGAATGATTTCTAAAATACACATACTGGAATAACAGTACATATTTCAGTTTAAATTCCAACAAAGAATTAACTATCATTTTTCAAATATGTAATTGTAAATGGAATACTTTGCTATTAACTTAAAAACGAATTTTAATGGATTACTTCCCAAATTAGTTTTATGGTGCAGCCATGTGTTCTTTCATTGATGTACTAAACAGTTTGAATGCAAGCAGTTATACAACTTTTAAATAACTATTAAATAGCCTGTCTCTGAACTAGTCACACAATTGAATAATTAATTTCGTATGAGGAAACTATCTTCTTTACGCCTTATAGTTAGGTCATAAATGAAACCCATTATAAGTAAAGTAAGTAAAGTTCCCTTTTAAATTTGACGGTCTACTGGGCAATTGCAGTAGGATTCACTTGTTTCTGTGACCTCGGCATATGAAGAGATAGTGTGGTCAGCACTATGCCCAGCCGCCATTACTTTCCCTAACGTGATTTAGGTACCCATCAGAGTTGGGTGGACTCAGGGACGGTATACTAACTTGAACCCGGATTCGAACTCCAGACTTACGGGTTAGCAGTTTAGCTCTCTAACGCTAGGCCACTCCGTCCCATAACACATTATAAGCCTACGTGGAATTGTTTTATTTCAATATCCTAATATATAAAAGTCAATTTTCGCACTTTTCTCTCTCTCTCTCTCTCTCTCTCTCTCTCTCTCTCCCTCTCTCTCTCTCTCTCTCTCTTTCTATGTCTCTCTCTCTCTGTCTGCAACATATTTTTCGAAGCTTTGAGAAAAGTTTCTTCAGCAATATATGTAGAACTTAATGATACGGACTTTTGTTGAAAATATTACGTTTGATGAATGTAATAAACTTTATTTAAAGGCGGAAAATAAGAATAAATTCGAATGTAGAAACACAGCTTAAATTATACAAACTGAAGAAGCGTTAATGGTTTTGATGAAAACACTCTAGATAACTTATGAGTAACACGAAAACTATCACTGGAAATAACAATGACATCGCTTGAGATGAATAAGGAATTATTGCAACAATACAATGTTAATGTTAATAAAAAGTTTTAAACTACAAAAGGAATGCAACACCGATGGTGTCATTAAAAAAATATGTAAAAAAAATATAATTAAAAATCTACTAATGACGTCATCTTCTATAAGATTCACTTCCCACATCTTCAAATGTTAGAATATAAAGAAACTAACTATTTCTATTCCATCTAGATATTTAGATTTATTTCTCAAGACGTACGCCAGTAAGTGTTCTATGCTAAAACTATTTTAAAAATAAATTAGTTTAAACAACAACAATACCATTCAATAGCTGTGTTTTTAACGTTTAAGTAACTTTATTAGTTTTGGCATTTAATATGGTGATTTGTTGACAAATAATGTATGTCATTTAGATTTAATTATTCAAATAATATTGGTAGCCTATATTATATGTTATTATATGTGTCGGATTTTTAGCTATTTAGTTATTATTTTTTTTCTTTTTCACTAGTATAGTTCAATGTGTAGTAAAACACATTGAGTTTTGACCAATAAACATTTTTATAAAATGTTTTTGTAAAACAAGTATAACATTTAAAAATATTTAGGCCTCAATTTTTTTAATTTGTTTTTTTTTCTTGAATCACCCGTGTGATTTACAGTGTTAGTTTGCCTTGACGTGTAGTTTGCTTTAGTATTACAGTTTTCATCACAGTTTTTCCGTATGGTGGGTTAAGGAAGTTTGGGCTTACGAGCTGTTTATATATATATATATATATATATATATATATATATATATATATATATATATATATATATATATATTATATATATATATATATATATATATATATATATATATATATATATATATATATATATATAGTAATTAAATGCAGAAAGTAAAATGGCAGAAGAACCAGAATAAAATAAGGTATTTACCTCCGAAAAACATTTTCGTCAGATTTATGTTCTTGAGAATAAAGAGCAGATAAACTCTTCGTGTGTGTAAAAATTAGATTTCAGTTCCTGAAAATAAAGGGCAAATAGCCTGTTCTGATGTTTACAGGGTAGATTATATTTGTTTGTGGAGAGAGTGGGGCTTGCTACTTTGGCTAAAATTAAATTCTGTTATTTACATTATTGAAAGGAAAATCTGTTTTTTACTTTCATTTTATTTTTTATTTTTTTCAATACATTTTGCTCTTTGTTCTACTGTACTGTGATAGTTTGGATCCCGTATTAAAATCTGTAGAATTTTCCTGTGTACACCAAGTATAATGGGTACCTGATACACGTTAAACAAGGTAAAGGCGGTTAGACACAGGCTTCTTGGTTGTCCAACAAGAAAGCCTGTGTCTAACCAAGAACAAACTACAAGCAGTTGTTTGATTTTGAAGTTGTCTCTCCCAGGAGATTGGCTGTTGCAAGCTAACTGTCATCTGCCTAAGGGTTAAAACTCGAGACTTTTCGGTTTAACAACCGTGAGCTTTACCAACTCGACCACGCCAAATTTAGCAATGACTTCTTTAAAAAAATACTACAATAATTATAAATAGTAATAAGACCAAAAGTAATATAAACCAAATACATTAAACTGAGGTAAGTATCCACCTTTTTTTTTTACCCCTGTCGTTACCCAAGATCATTACCGCACTTAATTCACCCTAATCCCCGAGATAACAATTACCCTGGGTCGATTCCGACCTCCTTCCTTATGCCCTAGTTATTTCTCCGTTCTCCAGAATACCAATTATACGTTCTGTCGACAAAGTTAGAAACACGACATCAAGGAATTATAAAACATTGTGTCCTTTTAAAATCTGATTTCCGAATAAAAGTACTATTGATAATCATTACGGAAATAACCCGTGTCCACCAATTAACTTTTCAGTTACCTTAACTATTTTTTCTCTCTACTTTAAAATAAAAAAAAAAAATACAATTGTTATATCGCATAATATTATAGGAATAAATTTCAAAACGTAGATGCCTTTTTCGATTCAAAATTCGTTAACTATCAATATAAGTAATGAAGGTAACATGCTCATACAATGCGGAGAAACAGCTAGTAAAACCAGAAAAGTTAAGAAAAAGTTTTTTAGTTTTTTTTTACAATAACGTTTTTATTTTGCAATACACACCAAAATATAGTACAAACCATTGAGAAGGAAAAAAAGCTTAGACATTACACGACTTGAAAAAAAATCTAATAAATAACAAACAAAACAGTTTGATAAAAGAATAAACCATTTTACGACCTTCTATTCATGTTGTCAGTTTTATATAAAAAAAATATTCACTTATGTACTGAGGTCTTATGAAGTATTTAAATTCTACACATAGGCCTAATTGTGCAAAGTGTTTTCGGTATATTTATTCTAATGTTTTCAATAACAACTCCCCCCCCCCCCTCCCCACACACACCTACTACACACTCCCAAAGCAACTTTCTTTTTTTTACAATGTTTTTTCTCTCTGTATGGTTTTACAAAAATAAAATTAATATCGTTAATTATTTACGATTGTGATATTTTTAAGGTTAAAACAAAATTTTTCTTGAGTTTTTGTGTTGAATTAAACGTCTGTAATTCAAATTACCGTACATTTTCCAAAGCTTAACTTAATACGCTTTCTTCTTTACAGAAGTAAATATTTTCTTATACGTCTTAGCGAACTTAGGACTCATTGTAACGTATATGATAAAATTTACGCAGGCGTTCACTGAGTACAGGAATTTGACCAAAATATCAGCTAACTTTAAAAAACCTGGTGAAAATTGCTCCTGACCGAACAGACGGTACAGAACATAAATATTTGTTGGAATCAACTCCATGAATATCACAAACGTACACAGCACCAGAATTAGTTTAACCGATTTGATGTCTTTAATTCTCTTTGTGTGTGCCGCCATTGAGGACAATTTTTTCATATTTCTGGAGGAAATCGTTAATTTGATTAAAATGAAGATTGTACATAGAATTGTTGAACTGGTAGGAAAGATAAGCGGAATTACTAGAAGCAAAGTCTTCACATACACCTCGTAAAATCCGATGAGGTTTTTGTACGCCTCTTGTGTCTGTACCTCCAGCGTTGTTTTATTGTCAACCTTGATTATTTTATAAAACACAGAGTCGTTTAGAAACCGCGGAATATAAGCAATGGCGACAGCGATATAAATAGTAACAACGACACAACGAATGCGAGATGGCGTTATAAGACGAGGGGCCAGGAAAGGAAAACAAACAGCGATCATCCTCTCAATGGCCACGACAGATACCAGATCCACACTTACACACACACCGTACTGACTCCAGCCATACACGTAGTAAGCGATGTAGATATAAAAGTACAAGGACAACTCACTTTTAGAGATCGAATAGAACGACATCGCAAAGTGGGCTAAAAATTGAGTCACGGAGATGAGCAGATCACAAGCGGCGAGTCCAGCGAGAACAATGTTTGTACTTTCTTTCAGCCCGTTGTACACGAGAATAATCAGGGTAGCCGAGTTTCCCAGAATTCCACACACGTTTATAAATGGGGTGATAAAAGTAGTAAAAGCCAGAACAGTCGGGTTAACCGCTTCTGTAGACAGAGGAAACAGAAGCTGAGGAGAGGGTGAGATGTTCTGTGGAACTTGCAGGCTTCTGTTCACTTCAGACATTGTACCTCGTGCTAAATCACAGTCTTCGTTATGATTGTATTTCTCTATATCTGCAGCTTAAGCTAGAGATTAATTTTAAAAAAAATTATTATAAAAACAAAAGCAAAATATATAGAAAAGAAATTTTTAATACGTCATTCTTAACAATGGGTCATCTATAAATAACGTTACGCTTTTTTTGGACGATTTTTACCTCCCTCCCTCCGATTCGTCACACATCGTCACAAAAAGCCTAAAGTCACAAAATTACGGACCCCCCCCCTCCCTCACCCCTCGAGTGTGACGTCATTTATAGACGATCCCTAACAAAACATATTGAGGAGACGTGGAATAAAAGACCAAAGCGATGTCTTTGGAGAATACAAAATACGAAGTCGTGGGCAGAACACAGTGGGAAAGTGTGTATGATGCTCTCTCCTCAACAGGTAGTAGGGAGAACTAAATTATATCTTAAATCGTTAAAATATATGGATGCTAGCACATTGATGACTGTATAAATGGATGAATAACAAGATTTGTATAAGGATGCTGAAATTTTAAACTAATTTTACTCATATAAACAAATGTCGAAATCAATTATTACAAAAATAAATAAACCGGGAGTGATCTCCCCTAAACTTTCTCGGATACTCTTATATAAAACAACAGGGGATGGGAACTCCATTTTAAATACTTAAATTATTTTTTAAAATAGAATAAAATCTCGTAGAAAAAAGAATTGCACACCAGGTGAACGCCAAATAAAATGTGCATAATAGTGCGCAATATTATTAGTACTTTATAAATTTACATGAGTTTTTTGAGAAATCGGAAATAGCGTAAATTAGTACTTCCGGTCAACGGAAATTACTCGAAATTTGAGATAAGGTAGAGAATTAGATCTTTTACTTACATGTGAAATTCCATTTATCTATCTGAAATAGTACTCAAGTTATAGGCTTTTGAAAAATTCAAAGTAGGAAAAGTACCACTTCCGGTTATCGGAAATCTCTCAAAAGTTGATACGATTTTGATAAAATACTTATATATGAAATTGCATCAACCTAGCTGTAACGGTACTCAAGTTGTCGTGTTTACACACAGACAGACAGACACACAGACAGACACACAGACATACGGACAAGATTGCAAAATTATGTTTTTCCGTATCAGTGAGGTGTAAAACGTCGAGATTTGTAAAAATCTCGTTTAATTTTTTTTGCACGATTACAAGACTCTATATACTTCGTATATACGAGAGAGTAAAAATGAAAACTTAGTGATTAAATAAATTGTTTTAAGTTTTTTTTTCGATTCTGTTTACTTCATAATAAACGTCAGTGTAGTTCTTTTTTAATGCATTTAAAAAATATTATTATAAAAGTTTTCTTCATTTGTATTATTTTTAATTGTTATTAATTCCCCCTAAATGAAACTGAAACTACAGAAGATGCAATTGAAAATATTTATTTTAAATTTCGATCAGTAGTTTGCAATTGTTTTTCCCTTTTTCGTCATGGTAAAAACAGTTCACTCTCTTTAGGTACCTGATCGAGTAAACACTAGTATTTATTCTTGTTATTCCCCTTTTATTATTAAATATAGTGATTTTTAACTAATATTTAAAATCAACGTAATGTTAATTAATCTTTTTTTAAATAGATTTTCTTGCAATACAACCGGAGTCGATTGGAAGGTTTGAATGAAATTGTTGCATAAAAATTTGGTAAACAATAAGTCACAAGATTTACGATATCCAACAGATAATTAATGTAAATTAAATAAAAGGTCATAACAAACAAACAAAATGCAAATAAAAGACAGCAAAATATTCTAGTTGGAGTAATACAAATCTAAGATTTGTATACTTCAAAGTTACCACAAGTAGCCTACTAACCAAGTTTTCTAGATCAACAGCTCTACAAAATCTTGCTGTAGATTCGTAAAAACCCATTCTATTTATTTCCTTAAATTTTCAGGATCGCAAACCACAACGTAAGTTTTAAAATAATTAAAATAAAAATATATTTCCAGAAAATTTTGAAACGGAAATTATACATTTTTAGTATATTTTCTTGAGTGTAATTAATTGTGTTCTACTACCGCTATTGTTTGTTGGATTCAAATTATAGAATTATAAAACCGTAAACTTAAAAACAAGTCAGTAATTAGTCAAAGATTGTATACTTAATTTCAAAAATTATCCAACAAGATAACTCTACCCAGTAATCTGATACCTCGACATTAATCGCAACTACCAATTTACACGGAGGCAACACGACATTACATTGTGTCTTGTAAATGTCTCTTTTATTGATTACTCCCGTCAGCATCAACCTAGCTTCTATTTTATAATTATGGTTTCCGCATACAAATTTTAGCCTAACCGACATTTTAAATATTAAAGATAAATTGTTAAATGTCGGTTAATTTTATTTAAAAGTTATCTTTGCTCTTTATTCATCTGGTATCTAGATTATCAACCGATTCTTATTTCTTATATATATATATATATATATATATATATATATATATATATATATATATATATATATATATATATATATATATATATATTATTAAATACATTTCTTTTTACACAATATTATCAATCTTTTGAAAATCTTTATTTTTCCATTGCTGGTGGGAGGGGGGGGGGGGTAGATCCTGTTGGTTCTGAGTTGAGCAAATACTCCGAATTTCTAAAATAATATTATTATTTTTCCCACTTTAACGAATTTACAACTATTTTGTAAAAGGTACATAATTTATAAGCCGCTGCTAAACTTAATATCTGCGGGGGGTGGGGGGGATACATGGAACTGCTTCCGTTTTGAGTCTAAAATACGCATATACATGGAATAGCCTTTTAAAATAAGAATAATAAAAACCATAACTGCCGATGTTAAAACGTTTTCAAAATATTAACTTATTTGGTGATCTAAGGGAAAACACACTTACGTATTTCTTTTCAAGAACTAATTGTAAAGTATTACTTCCCTTTTCGAAGTTGATTTGTAGGCTCTGGTGGAATTAAAAAACTGCGCGCAGCTTGGTCAGTAGTGCTGTTGAGACATAAATACATAATACACTGACAGCTTTAAATATATATATATATATATATATATAGGCCCTATATATATATATATATATATATATATATATATATATATATATATATATATACATATATATATATATGTGTGTGTGTGTGTGTGTTACGGTCAAAGCCCGAAGTCGGCCAAAGCGCGCATAGGCCAAAATAGCCTCTCATTGATCGGCCTAAGTCCGAAAGTTTACTTCATTTCGGCCTTTGGCCAGCCAATCCTTGGCTTGGCCATGGTGGACCGGCCAAAGTCTTAATTAGAAGATCATCTGGCTTTGGACGACCGGTCAAAGTCCGAATTAGAAGATCATGAGCAAATTTTTTTTCATACCGTAAGGATCATAAAAATTAAGTCTTAGTTGATTATTATTTAGAATTACATTGTTATTTTTACGCTTGCAGCGATTTGCTATGCATTAAGTTGTGCAATAGCAGTAAATGTAGTCTTGGCCGCCGGTCAGTGAATGTGAAGATGCGATGGTTTGTAGTTATATTCTTAACTATATTTCAAATTGTAGATTTTAAGAAATATATTTTAAATGGAAGAATTTCTGTAGGCCTACTGGAGTAAAATGGTAAAAATTATGTACAGGGGTTTAAGGGTAGATATTTTCTACTTGAGTTTAAAGGATAAATATTCAATTATTGCGGCTGGTCGTAATAACGACTAATCTTCTACTCATTTTCAAAGTCAACCTTTAACTTAAGCACATTACAATACTCGGTTTTTTTTTGTTTTTTTTTGCTTTTTAAGGCACATAACAGCGAATTCTACTTGTTAGATTGCTGACAACTTAAAATAAGAAAAAAAAAATTTACATTTTAAGATCACAACCGTAAATTACACTATTTAAGCTTAAAATGTAAAAAGTAAACCATATTTAAGTTAACATGAAATTATTCGCACATCGAAAAAAACCGGTTTCAGTTAGTAACATACAGTCAATCCAAGGCTTAACTTTTGAATGGCTTTCCTCTAAGTTGATAGAGACTTGTAGAATAATTAATTGATTGATCTGTTTATATTATAGCTTCGATAACGCCGTAATTAACATAAACATTGCACCCTTATAGACTTAAGTTTGTTTGCACTTGGGGAAGTTGTGTATACGAAAAATTACGCGGGCGCCTAAGAGGTTACCCCTGATAACACGAAAATGTATTGTTTTAACCCACGCACTGGATGTTGTGAAATACAATTTATTCACGGAGCTTTGAAGTTGTATGCTTAAGTTTTGTAAGGAGGGGAAAGGGGGGGGGGGTAGGTTAGCGGCTGGTGAACCTTTTACACTCCTAGTCAGCGTGACTTTGGAATGTATTGCACCTGTTTGGTTTGTGGGGTGTGGCGTTAATCTTTTGAGTTGATGTCCGATTTATGTAAGGTGTAGCAGAAATAAATGACTTCACACGAGTTGAAAGGAGATTCGGGCTTAAGTGAAGATTTTCGGCGAGGGGTAGGGGTTAGTGTTATAGAGTCCTCACACTTTTGAATTTTGAAATGTTATTTATTTTAAATTACATTTTAGCTGTTATTTAACATAGGTAAAGACAATTAATTAGTCCAATTAATTAAGATTCTGGTTACGGCAACGAAAACTGCAATGCGGAAATGCGAGAGAGAGATTAAATTTTATTATAAAGAGAGGGATGTCTGAAAATTTTGGATGATAATTTTTAACAAAGAGTAAAACGTAATTTTCGAGCAAAAATAAATAAATGCTGCAACGCCTTAAAATAAAACTATTTGTTATCACAACATCATTTCCCGTTCGTGCCTGAGACACATGGGGCAGCTGAAGTAGAGTGCATCTGCTTCAGATGAAGGGATAGCGTGGATAGCACTTTGCCCAGCCGTCTTTGTTTCCCTAACGTGAATTAGCTGGGTCGACTCAGAGACGTTCCACCCGGATTCGAACTCGTGACACTCGAGTTAGCACTCTAATTCTCTACTGCTAGGCCACACTGTCCACACTGTTAAAAATAAATTAATAATTACATTTTTCTTCAACGTTATGTTTATCTGTACCGTTATTTATTTTGTTCAAGCAATATTGGTATATATAAAGGAACATCATTGTTTTCATTAAACAAATCAATAAATAAACATGTTTATTTGGTAAATACAGCTTGTATTTGATTTTAATTTTTTTGTAAATAATTTTTCCAACGCGCAATAAAGGAAGAATAACACATTGTATCCATTTTTAAGATTAATAAACACTGTTTTAATTAAATGATTTTACTTTTGAATATTCATTTGTTGTTTTTTTAACCAGTATGTTTTAATATATGTTAAATATAATCCTTTCAAGTTTTATAAAGTTATGCTCTCGGGCAGAGGCGTAGCGACCCTTCACGGCGCCCGGGGACAAACTTTTCGATTTACACCCCCCTCAAGATTTCGATTTGCACCCCCCTCAAACTTTCGATTTGCACCACCCCCCCCCCCCTCAAGATTTCGATTTGCACCCCCCCCTCCCTCAAACTTTCAATTTCCACCCCCCAAAACCTTTCAATTTATTTTTCCAACCCATTTTGTGGCGCCCCCTAAGATCGGCGCCCGGGGATATATGTACCCCCCGCCCCCCTCGCTACGCTACTGCTTTCAGGTCTATAACGGATTCTGTCCACGCAATAGCATATATTGCCCTATCTACACTCATTCAAAGCAGCAATGTATTTTAAAATTTAGTTTATTTATTCAGCTGTATTAAATTACCATTAAAACAACGCTGAATTAAACAGTGTACACAAGTTGTAAAACGATATCAAACAGATTTATCAGAGTCAGCGAAAATGACATATTAGAGTTCACGGAAGTACAAGCACACCAATACACTTTGCTGTATGACCGGGGTTCAATTGGTCCTCACGACAGTACACAGAGGCCACTTAAATACCCGCATGTTCTAGAGGCTATTGTTGAGAAAGTATTCAATTGCGGAAGTTTGATTTTAAGTTCAAATACGTGGGTTATTTTCTAGCAGTGATGTAAACTTACAACATGGAACAGTGACGTTAAATTTACAGTCCTTTTATTACGAGCTATACCATAGCTAAATTGCTTTCTATAGTGTCAAAACTGCTTTTTAGCTAAGCGTCTTGTTTTTATGTGAAAACCTCTAAAAGCTAAATTCATTCTTATGTCAGAACTACACATAGCTAAATCTATTGTTCTTATGTATGAATTTTTTATCATTAATTTTGTTTTTTCCTTATGTTTGCATCATTCATTGGTGTATATTGTCCTTATATCATACATAAGGTAAGGCTTTCAGCTACTTGTAGTAATTATATATATATATATATATATATATATATATATATATATATATATATATATATATATATATATATATATAATATATATATATATATATATATATATATATATATATATATATATATATATATATATATATATATATATATATATATATATAACAATATATAAACTGTCCACTGCTTAAGATTTAGTGAGATTTAATACCTAAATAAACCTGATTTTGTTGGTTTGTTACATTGGCAGAAACACTAATGACTACGGTGAGAGATTTTCAGTAAAAATAACCATCATCGTACTAAAAAGAATAACAATTGTAAACGTTTAGTTTTACAGTTTATAGAAATTCTACTTTGAATAATTGTAGATCGTGATGAATGCTGAAATGTATTATTAGTGTTGAGGACAACTCCCACCTCTTCCATCCTGCATTGTATTTTTATTTGGCATAACTTCAGCGTATTAATGAAAATGTTAGTTACGCAAATCATTGAAAGAATTGGTATGAACGGGACAAATGGCCTATAACAGGTTGTAATTTAATAGACTACTCACATATGTTCGTGGAAAATACATTAAATAATACAATTAAGAACAAAGAAGAAGTCAAATTAGGTGAAAAATGTGTTTTGTTTTGTTTATTTGTATATAAAATTAATTATAATCATTGTTGATAAAATTCATTAATTAGCATTATCACTTGTTAAAATACATTTGAAAAATTAGAAAAATAAATCTGTAAATTATCAAAATGTATCACAGTTAATTGAATGTACATTTGTATTCATCGCATCAGCATTATCTTTAGTCTAACATATCAACAAAAATGCTCGAATGTATTCATTCATTTTTCATCTGCAAATTTGATCGCATTTTCAGACTATCAACATGCTGAATCATTTACAATATTCTAAACTTTAATTACATTCTTAAGCGTTTTAGAGTACAATCAAGTATTGATCATGTAAATATTTCAAAATACAGGAAAGCAATCAGCTAAGTCAAACTGGTTCAAAATACACGGATTATGGTTGCGATAGTTCTAATAGGCCATCCAGTTAATACTTGATTTTCTATTGAAAGCGAGTTATCAAAGCAGCTATAACGATCAACATGGTTGAAAAGCCGAGGAAACCAGATCCGTCTGAAAATAGGATGTTAATAGGATTAAGACGATATTTAGATGTTATACTAAGATATTCAGTATTCGTCATAATCACACAGATTCTAACTACAGAGTAGATTAAACGGATGGGCTATAAAATCTGTAGGCTACGTACGTTTATTTTTTAATAAGTAATTGACAAAATCTACATTTTGTGATTTTATTAGTCATACGCTATCAACCAAAAATAGAGAAAGTGTGTTTGGAACACCAATTCTCCTGTGATAAGTAGGGTTAGGTCAGTAGCGTAGCGAGGGGGGGTGAGGGGGGGGTGCCAAAATGGGTTGGAAAATTAAATTGAAAGGTTGAGGGGGTGCAAATCGAAAGTTTGAGGGCGGGGGGTGCAAATCGAAGGGTCGCTACGCCTCTGGGTTAGGTCACACTGAAGAGTTTATGATTATTAATATGAAAGACTCGAGTTTGGTCCCCCTGCTAAATCAATAACTTGAGTCGGTTTAATTACACGCGTCTATTCTTTATGTTGACAAACTAATCAACTTTACATGCAGAAAAACAATACTCGGCTTGATATATATATATATATATATATATATATATATATATATATATATATATATATATATATATATATATATATATATATATATATATATATATATATCACATTTCTGTTGACAATAATAAAAATATTTTTAAAATACTTACTGCAGACTACAATAGCGGCTAGCCGTTGTGTTGTGAGGTCGACGGTAATTTTACAGTTGTCTTTTAAACACGAGTCGTAGGGCTTGAAAGCTCTGTAATGTTATTATATTACACTGATTACGTATTTATTTCAACTTATTAACAGCAAATATTGTTTGAAAACTTGTTGTAAAATCTAGCATCGTTATCAAACACAAAAAGATTTTAAACCGACTAAAATGTATTGAAATATATAGTTATTGTCAGTGGCATTATTGCTTTGCCACCAAACACAAAATTGCGAATATTGGGGTTGGCGGTTTATCGGGCTCAAAAACTGAGCATTAAGAAAATCATAATTTTAAAATCCAATATCATGTATTTTTGCCTTTTGTTAGTTGATTTTGTGAAAAATATTAAGGCTCCTATCCTCTAGGGCAGGGGTCTCCAAACTTTTGAGTCCGAGGGCCGCATTAACTATCAAATTTCAGTTCGGGGGGCCAGTTTCTTCCAGGCATGTCTTTGTTTTTTCTGCGCAAAGTTCTCCGCGGGCCGTAGTTTAGAGACCCCTGCTCTAGGGTAAAGCCGCTTGAAAGGTATATCAAAATAAATGTTCATGTTCAATTGACTGATAGTGCTTTAAATAAGCAGAACTACAGACATACATTAGAAACATTTTTTTTTAAATAATGTATTTATTGTTCTCGGACTCGAGATCCTAGTGGTTGGTTAGGATGGAGTTTTAGAACTACTGTGTCCACCCCATATCATTGATAATTCTTCAGGTCCCAGGTTGGGCCAGCTTGTCTAACCAACACTGATGGACATTTAAGTCTACTTAACTCTTATACTACAGCACGTTTCGCTGGCAGTATATTTATAATGAAAATAATACAATAGAAAGGTTATAACATGGTTGATCCTCTTAAATAGGCCCTTATGTAAGGTTGGTTAAATGCGGTTGATTGGACGGGGCCTTTTTGTTCAATCACTGTTTTGACGCCGATTAAACTTCGTATACATCCCTCCTTTCCTAATGCATCTTCTCAAAAATTGATAATTACATTAAAAAAACCTTTAAAAATGTGTTAAAAATAACAACAAGCAAATACAAATTAATAAGAGATTTAGCTAATGTTTTAAAAGACACCCTCAGAAGAATAAATCAATCAGTGCCACCCCTGGTTCAAGTTAGTTATTGATTGTAGCAGCCTATTATATTCCAAATATACGTTACTGTTGTAGGTGACCCAAGAGCGTTCTGATTCACAGGACCGACATTGCTCCATAGTACACTTTGCATGTTTATTTGTATAGGACCCAGAACCCCAGTGCATAAAGACCATAATCATATACTACGATAGTCGCTGGGAAACTCGGGATACCAACCCCGAATAAACCGTAAATTCTAGATTAATTTTTTATGATAAAAATAACCTCGCCAAATTTCAGAACGATATGATTAATGTTTTAGTAATGCATAACAGACCAACAATAAAACAGACATAAATGTATATATATATATATATATATATATATATATATATATATATATATATATATATATAATTTATAATTTCTTACAAGCATATTTCAGTAATATTTTTTGAATCGTAAGTTGCAGTTAAAGCAGTTTTCTCAGTTGTGCAACCCTTCGTTGCATCTTTCAAAGTACACGCTTTGTCTAGTTCAGTCACGACAGTTTGAATAGTAATTACTGGATCTGTTAAATATATCAAAATACAAACATTTCTGAAAAAAAAATTACTTTATTTCAAAATCACCCTTAGTGTTAATATTTTATTGTAGTTTTAAATTAAAAACAATATTATGAGTATAAAAATGTATCTAGTTTGCCTAGATAGGTATTGCGATTTTACGAAAAAATTATAAGTGTCTCATTATTTTAAAATATGTATGATCCTAAATATAAAACTGGTAGAAATAAACAGCGATAGATACATACATATATACAATTATACATATATACATGTATTTGATAAAAAAAGTAATTGATCAAGAAATCCGAATTATATTTAGATTGATCTCAATCAACGGTTCCAAATACCTGGGGTCGTGGTTTTTGTTGGTGCTACTGTTGTGACAGTTGAGTCTTGGGCATTCGTTGCAGATACTGGTGGAAAGAAATAAAAAAAAATAATTTCTTATATAATCTATTAACCGGTAGCCTTCACAACGCGATTACAATGCGCACCATGGGAATATTGTATGATAATATAATACACTGATTTGTCATCCTGTGATGCTTTTTTGTAAAAAAAAAATATCTATAATCGCTTTTTGTAAAGCAGAAACTCCGAGAACGTAAGACCAATACGATTATTATAACTCATGTATTATCGTAAATACAATAAAATGATATAATATCATTATCTAAGAATTGATGACTTTGTAGGCCAACATCCTAAGTTTACATCGTCAGAAACCACATCATCAAGGACCAATAAACTTAAATCGCACATTATTATCTTATTACACCAGTTGTTTTTTTTTTTGGTAGAGAAAAGAAAACAGTTGATAGTACTAGATTACAAAAAAATTATTGAAAGGAATATTTTAATATCAAATAAAACAGTTTACATACCTGTCACTAAAACAAGAATAGCTGGGAAAAAGGAAAATGGTAAACTTATTTATCATTGTACACCCACAAAGATATATATATATATATATATATATATATATATATATATATATATATATATATATATATATATATATATATATATATAACGCATATAGAAATATATGTGACAAATACAATTACATTATTTATTTTCTTACCAAATGCTAATGTATTCATTTTTTTATCAAGCTACTTGATGTTTTCTGAAAGTAATCAAATGTACACTTCCATTTTAATTTTTTTTTAAATTATGTAAATTGAATGTAAATATTTATTTTTAAATATCTTTAAATTAACATTGTTGAGTATAAGTTAAAATACGTTATATATATATATATATATATATATATATATATAATATATATATATATATATATATATATATATATATATATATATATATATATACAAAATATGTAAACTTATACAACGTTAAACATTTTATATTAGTTTGAACGAATATATAAAATATAAGTAAATTCCGTAAATATGTACTCTTTATAGTGCACACGAATGCTCCTATTAAACCACAACCTTTAACTGTCTGCAGCCCGGCTTTTTATAGGCCAACACTGACCCCTTCCTGGCATGAAAAGACATGTATCTAAGCACAACAAGAATCAACAAACCGTTTCCCCTGACTACCATTAACTCAGATAAGAGCGGAAGATTAGTTTTCTCTTTGTCAAGTAAATATTGTAATGCCACTTTATTTGCAATCAGTGGCGTAGGCAGGAGGGGGGGTGTGTTTAGGGTGTGGGGGGGGGGGGGGGGTTATAACCTCTCCCATTGACCCCGACCCCATATATATATATAGTCCATATATATTATATATAGTCATATATATATATATATATATATATATATATATATATATATACTAGCCGACCCGCGGCATATCATACGCCGCTATTTAGTTGTTTTTTCTACTTTTCAGTAATTCATAATTTGTGAATTCGATAGTACCAATGCTGCCACTGAAAATATTTGCTTGAAAACACTAACCCCCCCCCCCCCCCCCCCCCCCCCCGTGAAAGCAGTTAGTTACCTCCTCTAAGATTAAAATAGTTTCAAACTAAATTATCTGCCCCTAATAGCCGTCACCAAACCCGACTCTACGATTTGTAAACATTTTTAGCGTGAACCACAGCTCACCTGACCATGTGAGGGGGAGGGGGTGAGTGGGGGGTGGGAGGTGGGGGTGGTAGCGATAGAGAGGAAGAGAAGGGACTGCAAGGCGCGCTTTGCAGCTTGTTTTCTAACGTCTCCCAGAAGAGAATTATATATATAGATATATATGTAGTTATATATATATATAGTCATTTATATACATATATATATACCGGTAGTCATATATATATATATATATACATATATATATATATATATATAAATATATATATATATATATATATATATATATATATATATATATATATATATATATGTATATATATATATATATATATATATCTTCTTCTTTCTTCTTCGTTCTTAATTATTAGTGTTGAGGCGGATCGAGATTTATCTGCCAGTGGGTTTTAACTCGAGACTTTTTTCGAATTTATCAACCATGAGCTTTTTTGCCGACTCGAACACGCCTCCAACACAATTAAGCGTTACGTGTCAACTTGTTATGCGCCATTGAGGCCATTGACTCCGATTTCAGCCTGCTTTTCTGTTTGGATTTGCTTCCATAGCCTTTGTCCAACCAAGAACAAACTACAAGGCAGCATTTGTTTAATTTTGGAGTTGTCTCTCCTAGAAGAGTGGCTGTCCCCAGCTAACGAGCCACATCTGCCCGAGGTTCGAACTCGAGACTTTTCGGTTTAGCAACCATGAGCTTTACCGATTCGACCACGCCGACCCCTATATATATATATATATATATATATATATATATATATATATATATATATATATATATATATATATATATATTATATATATATATATATATATATATATAATATATATATATATATATATATATATTATATATATATATATATATATATATATATATATATATATATATATATATATATATATATATATATATATATATATATATATATATATATATATGGTTAAATACGTATGGAAAACATTTTTGACCCCCTCCCATGACCAACTCCTGGCTACGCCACTGTTTGCAATCATATACACAACTTACCAATTCAAAATGCAAAACGTATGTGTGAATGTGTTTGTGTGTGTGTTAGTGTGTGTGTTTGTGTGTGTGTGTGTGTGTGTGAGAGAGAGAGGAGAGAGAGAGAGAGAGAGAGAGAGAGAGAGAGAGAAAGAAAGAAAGAAAGAAAGAAAGAAAGAAAGAAAGAAAGAAAGAAAGAAAGAAAGAAAGAAAGAAAGAAAGAAAGAAAGAACGTGTGTCGGTAAATTAGATTTTTTTTTCTTAAAATAAACGGTAAATAGGAAGACAGAAAGTTACGATGACATATTATTACCCCATATAACAAAGATGTGTTTCGCCCAGAAATAATCACAAGCAACACAGCCAGTTCATTGCATGCATCTGTTTTAGTATCAGTACGATTTAATGATTTTTTTAACATAAGATAATGAGGCTTCTATATTTTGAATGTAAGTGCTTTTCGCTAAAATTATATAAAAAAGATATTCGTTTTTTAACCACGCAATGTCTTCGTTCGAATTCATAACTGAAAATTCACATCTGTATGCTTATAAAATAATCGTATGTTTTTAGAAAGGGTGGGGGTCGGGGGGGGGGGGGGGGGGGGGGGGGGGGGGGGGGGACGACACCATCTGGTGTTACCTTAAGGCATTCAGTTCACATATTAACAAGAGTTGAATACAATTTATAAATGATTTTGTTTTACATGTAACATTTTATCAGGGAATATAATTTTTTTTTCCCTTTGTAATTCAATTCGATAATAAAAATTGTTGATAAAAATATATTTTATAAGATAACTAACAAACAACATAGTTAACCTAGCTTTGGTGCCTTACGTACGAATTATACATGACAAACCACTACACAATATATTTATTCAAATTTATTCAAAATGGACTGATCAGTTTTTAAGAATTTTCACAATCCTTTCTATTTGTTTTATAGCGTCAAGAAATATTAAAATCAATGTAATTTATGTTAAAATAGTAGATCTAGTTCTCAATGTTTACTTTTTCAAAACTGATCAGCATATTTAAACACAAGAGCAAGAGATGTTTAACATAAACTAATATCGACGTTATCATAAAATTAGAAAAAAAAAAATCTACCTAAAATTAATAGTTTTATAAAATCATCAAAATAACTAAAACGAATATACGTCAGTTATATTTTTAAAGATAAAATGGCTGAGGTATTGTGATACAGTAATTGGTAAAATAAACTTTGCAGAGATGTCGATCGCACCGGGTGTTACCATTTAGGGGGTGGGGGCGGTGATACCAAGACAAACAAATTTTCAAAAAAAATACAAGAAAATGATTTTTTTTCCAGTTGAATTTATGATAAATTAGATTTAAAAGTCTTTTAACAATGAGGAGGGGGTGACATCATGACGTAATCTTGCTAACTATAGACAAAACAATACTACCACCAGGTGTATTAATACCTGATTATAGATGAACATCGCTATAATTAACAGTGCTCAATATAAATTCTATCTCACGGAATGGGGGGGGGGGGGGGGGGTGGGGGGGGGCTGTGGACCAGACCAAATTTACAGGGGAAAAAAAATATTTAATCTGAATATTTCCCAATAATTAATTAGTAAATCAACGACCTGGCTGGGGTGACACCACATCTAACAATTTAATATGGAAAACGATTATTGTTTCAAGTTATATTTTATATATACGATATAATATAAAAATAACTTGAA
>NW_026733650.1:0-37351 GCF_028476545.2 Physella acuta
CTCCCTGTTTATTTTCTGATGCCACGCCTTAAGCAATAATTGTCTTCTTCCCCCCCCCCCCCCCCCCCCAGCAGTAAAGTACACAGCCGTATCCATCACTTTAATACAGCTATGTCTTTCTGTCAATGTATTCACCCCCCCCCCCCTCTTTTTCCGGTCCATCATAAAACAGTCACTAGTCCTACATGTGCTCTAATCTAGACACAATGGTAAAACAGATTGGTTCATTTGTTGGTGACACTGGGGGAAACATGACACCATCATGGGTCTACGTCAACACACATAACCTCTACTCCATACAACGTTGTGGTTTTTAGTAACATAATCTCCACTCCGTAATGCGTAAAGGTTGTCAACAAAACACAATCGCTAACTCCACATGGCATTCTAGTATTTCACGAACTCTGCACGCCATAGCCGATTAGTACCGTGACAGAGCGTAGCTACCCGTTCCCGGCGCCCGGGGCAAACTATAAAATTTGCGCCCCTCCATTTATATAGCTATTTACATTGGCCAAAAGCACCCCCCTCCCTCCCCCCCCCCCCCCCCCCCCCAGCTGGGAAATGTCATAGACTGTTTTTTTTTTTTAATTTTCCTACCCAGTTTGATGCTCCCCCTAAGGTAGGTGCCCGGGCAGTCACCCCACCCGCCCCTCCCTTAGCTACGCCTCTGTACGTGACCAAAAAAAACACCAGAAGCTATAGGGCTTGTAAGTCTCGGTCCCTCTCACTTAAAATTTGGAAATCTCGTTAGCCAGGGAGAGATACAAATTTTCAAAGTAAATTAATTGATGTGAACATGATTTTCATTTTTCATTGATAACAAAAAACATGGCGGCTATTTATTTCTAGGCCTCGTTTCGAGATTTTAAAAATACTTGGAGTACCAAAATGCAACAATTATGTACCGTTAGACCTATTGTAATAAAAATTATATTAATACTGTTGTAACTACATTTAGGACAACTTGTTACGAATTCGAATAAATAGTAACAGAATGTACACTTCTAAAAAAATCACAATCACGTAGGCTATGTTTTTCTTTAAGCTAACCTACATCTTGTAGACTAACATTATCATTGTTTACGATTTTAAATAACAATAGCAGAAGAAACTTTTCAATTTTTTTTTACCAATTTAATAAACATATTCATTTTGGCTTGAAACATACTAGCTGGCAAGTGTGACTCAACAGGTATTATGAACTGAACAAGTACCATTCATATACACTCAACAAAGTCAAGAGAAGAAACACAGCGCTGAACAGAACATAACTTATTGTAATTTGATCTTTATAAAATAAAAACGTGATCTCGATTTATTGTAGCCGTATTCAGTAACAAAAAGTCAAGGTTGGATATCTTTTAGAGATCGTATGACAAAATTAGCATTGACAGAAGATTCTTCCAAATGTTTTCGCTAAAACGGGTACGATCTGTCTCGATAAGTCTTAATTATGATACCTTGTTGTTTTGAATGTGGTGAAAACAGTGCTAAAAGGCTCCACAGTGCAAAGACAACCAAGTTGCTCTGAATAAAGTCAATAAGGAGGGTGTCTCTTGACTATAGGCCTAAATAACATCATTTTCAACTATATTCTTTTATTGGTTTTAATCACATTTTTATTGGGGTTTTTTTTAAGTGCAATCATATTCGGATAAGCATCTGAAAAAAAAACCATCAATTTGCTATTTTTAAAGTTCTTTTGTAATTTCTTTTTTTTAATCAACTGACAATCATAGGCCATAAACAACTAACATTGTTTGTTTAATAGATTTTTGTCATAAAGCATAAAATCGCATTACACTTGTATATATTTCGGACCAATGACCTTAATTAACCTTGTTTTTGTTGACAGCGCCATGTGTGTATTTCTTGATATGAGCTATGTATGGTACACGCGATTTTAGACACGGTTGTAGAAAAAGCACAAAAGTTATAAACTCAGGCGGTCACTGGTGGTGTCTGTTTTTCTTATGCGAGGCATGGACACTCAACCACAGACCTCCAGAGAAGAATCCAGGCCCTGGAGATGGAGATATCTACGGAGACTCTTGGGGATCTCATACAGTGACCACATAGCTTTGAAGAAGTCCTGGAAAGGATAACTAAGGCGATTGATCCCTTGAGAGTCTACTGAGCACAGTCGAAACCAGAGTTGAGTTGGTACGGGTATGTCAAACGCACCAACCGCATATGCAAAACATCCACGAGGGAGAAGAAGGGGAAGATAAAGACAACATTGGATGGAGGGCAACAAGGACCGGACTGGGCTGACCGTTTCAGAACTAATCAGAACGGCAGAGAACCGAGGTGGATGGGAAAAATTATATTTATAAGCTTAACTGTTGGGCCATAACAACCCCAATGAGGGTTAAGGGATGATGACAAAAGTAAGTCCCCATGAAGATATGATGCCCTATTGAGCTGGTGGCCACAACAACCCCAGTGAGGGTTAAGGGATGATGACACAGGTCAGTTCCCATGAAGACATGACGCCCTATGTAGCTGGTGGAGTTAATCATAAGGCGACATTGTGTAATGCGTCTCCACACCCCCTCCATCTACTGCACTATATGAACGACCCCTTAACATTCAAACTGTCGGGCAAAAAGCTCCAATGGTCATATGGCAAGGTCAATATCATGCTAAAATATCGCTCGGGTATGGAGAAATCATGTAGTCATATGCCATGCGTATCCGAGACGGTGACACATTTAGGGCAGAATACTATATGACATGTGTAAGTGATGACACTGGTGATGACACATTTCGGGAGGGAACATTACATGACATGTGTATCCCAGACACAGTTAATGACATGTGTAGCTAATGACCTAGCTGATGACACAGCGAAGGGAGAGCACTACATGACACGTGTATCCCCCAAACACGAAGACAACACGTCTATGAAGGGAGAACACTCCAAATCACCGTGCACCGGGTCAGCACCCAATGCGACGAGTCAAGCAATGTCAGTTTTTATCTTTAACCGAGCTCGAAGACGGGGCCCTTCACGAGTGATGTGTCTTATAAATCTCCCTCTCTCTGACACATTCAACAACACTACTCCAATAAAAACACAGACCCACCGGAGTCAGCCATCCGTGCTAGCAAAAACTGGCTAGACACGAAGAGAGCGTAGAGTTTGAGTTTTAACAACCACCAGTTCGTTGAACCAACGAATGCCTGAGAAAAATTAACCGTGGGGGTTCACAAACACGGGCGACTGGGACACAAGATGTCGTGATCGTGAAGGGTATCACGTGACCGTACTGGGGAAAAGTTTGAAAACTACACACGGCGGGTGGTCGACCTGGGGTAAACACAACAGATGGAACAAGTTTTAGTAACATCTCTGACGCATTGGTCGGCAACCTAAACACAACAGATGGAACAAGTTTTAGTAACATCTCTGACGCATTGGTCGGCAACCTAAACACAACAGATGGAACAAGTTTTAGTAACATCTCTGACGCATTGGTCGGCAACCTAAACACAACAGATGGAACAAGTTTTAGTAACATCTCTGACGCATTGGTCGGCAACCTAAACACAACAGATGGAACAAGTTTTAGTAACATCTCTGACGCATTGGTCGGCAACCTAAACACAACAGATGGAACAAGTTTTAGTAACATCTCTGACGCATTGGTCGGCAACCTAAACAAAACAGATGGAACAAGTTTTAGTAACATCTCTGAGCCATTGGTCGGCAACCTGTAGCCTATTTATGCAGCCACGAAAAGCATATAGATTTGTCTTCACTTATACTAAACTCTGTTTTTACGAAGCAATACTCATTAGGATGCCGCACATGTTCACGGTCTATGTTCACGATATACATAACTACTTGATGCGCATTGTGAACACTCCAAACCCGTTCTCACCCACTTTTTATTTGCTTATTGATTAGCCGTACCCGCATATTTTTATAGCTGAAATCGATGTTAACTAGATTCTTTACCACAACCGTTTCAATCAGGGACACGGGTAGGGTTGTGGTTAGGTATAAAGTGTAGTTTAGTTATCACCAAGTTTGTTTTCCACAGTGGGTCATACAAAATAAAACAACACATAACTATCGGCGTCCCACCATTCAAACCTAAGGCATTTTTTTTCTAACACTAACTGCTACTAAAGCTATGCCTTAACACTAACCTAACCACAACGATATTGCGCAGTCTACCCTACCAATACTAGATCTATAACACATTTCTATCGTAGCCCAATGTTACCTATTTCTTCAATCACTATTGATCTCACAGGTAGGGCCTTAATCAATCCTATTATACATTTATGATAGGGATTTAATTACAGGAGAGAGTGTACTACTCGGCCAAGGTGAAGGTCATCGAGTGTCGGCCAGTGGGAGGTCAGGTGTGATGAATGGGAAGGCTGGGGCCCCTTAATGAAGTTGTTATGTTGGTGTGTGTGTGGGGGGGGGGGGGGCTCTATGGGATGGTGGGCTGAGGACATGAGCCTCACTGAAAGGTAAAAAAAAATAACAGGAGGGAAAGAAGAAAATACTCGAAAGTCATTGACAGGTGGACTTAAAACTGTACCAAAGTACCACAACAAGACATCTCAACACATTCTTGCTCTAGAGAATTTACATTACTGTACTTCATCCAAACCTTTTATCCAAAATGATAAAGCAATAAAACATCCGATTTAATTATTAAGTAGTTCTCCCTGTGTTACTATGGTGTAAAATCACCATACAAGTTAAGATTAAAGCTCCATATGAAATAGGCCATACGAACTATACTAAACAAATTTCTGGTTGAACTACCCTTGCCATATTACATATCAAACACATTAATTATAACAAAACCAAATTTTGAACCAAAACACTGAAAATGTGTTATTTACTGACTTGTTTATAACATGACCATGATACATTTTCAAGATAAAAAATTGTCAATTCCAATTATTACATATCAAGCCTTGACGAGTCAAACACATTAACTATAACAGAACCGAATTTTGAACCAAAATACAGAAAATATGTTATTTATCGGCTTGTTTATACCATGACTATTATACATTTTCAATTGTCAATTCCAATTATCATATTGACTCCCTCCAGCCCCCCCCCCCCCCCCCCCCCCCCCCTGTTATGGGTTAAATCGTAAAGTGCCAAGCAATATTTCAAAAGTGCTGACAAGCTGATAGTGAATCATTTAAAGAGATTTGCCCTGGGAGTCTTAAAGTTTAAAGTCAGTCACCAGTGAAGATTCAAGCGTCTTATTGTAAAGCAGTAACAGCGACTGTGTTGAATTAGTAGTAAGTTCAAAAAGTAGAACATTATCATTTTTTAAAAAACTGTTATCAGTTACCTCACACCAGATCTGATAATATGTGCTGTTTAGCTACATAGGCCAATATAGAAATAAAGTTATGTAGTCCAAAGACCAAATATATATATATATATATATATATATATATATATATATATATATATATATATATATATATATATATATATATATATATATATATATATATATATATATATATATATATAATGGAGCGAGGGATATATATTAAAAAAAAAAAAAAAAAAAAAACTTAACGTAATAGGCTTATGGGTAGACTTAATATGAAGATTGTAAAAAATTGTATTCTTAGAGAGGGTCTATATCTTAGTTTGAGAAATTGTTTTAAAAAATATCACAATAAGTCAAAAGTGGGCAAAGAAAAAAATCATGCCCTTTTCCTGCTCTTTTATGAAATATTAAATTATTTCAAATATAAATCTTTAAATGATATTATATTTTTTGTTATTAGGCTTATTCAGTGTTTTTTTTTATTATGTCAAGTGATTTTAACACATATTTCTATTGTTATCATTACCATATATTCTGAATTTTGAATACGCTGAAATGTTTACCCATTTAGAAGAAATTTAAATGGGCAATAATAATAAATGTGGTCTATAGTCTATAGCCAGCATACTTTAATAATGCTTACTTTTATAGCAATATATTTATAGATTTTCACCAAAGCCTAAAAATAAAAAATCTTAATTTAAAAAATTCAGTCTAAAATAAAATATGCTTTAACTAGCCTACTTATAATTTTTTTTATATAAATGTATAATTTAAATTAAGATTTAAGATTATTAATATAGGCCTATAGGCCTAGATAGATCAATTATAATGGTTATTACTACTACTATTACTAGAATCTATGTCTATTTACTATTATAATAGGCCTGATGATTTAGCAAGGTTCATGAAAACAAATAGGCTAAATTTAAAATTATATTAAGTTAAATTAGGCCTATTAAAATTTAGCCTAGAATCTATATGATATCTAGATCTAGACTATATATATTAATATAATAATTTATATCTAGAATCTTGAAGACTGGAACCTAAGCAACTAATTTTAATTTATTATTAATAATAATATTAGTATTTAATTACTATAATTAGGCCTAGCTAGGCCCACTGGCCACTAGGCCTAATCATTAATTTAATCACATTTCATTAATGATTAGTGGCAATTATTGAATTAAATCTAGTAATGATGGCTTATTTATCCTTATTTAATTTTATTTATAAACACAATAGGGCATAGGACATGTTACACGTTTTAAGTCAAACATAAGACCGACAAGAGATAAAATGAGTGAACTATTCTGAACTTTAAACTTTGCTTACCGAAAACATTTCGGGTGCCAGTCGCCTTTCAGTGCCTGCACAACGGGTTCCGACGTTATCACCTCTCCACATCCCTTACAAATTGAGTGTGAGTGAGGAATCATGTGAAATAATTTATAATCCCATTCGATTACAGAAAAAAAATCCTTGGCAAGTATTTCAAAAGTTGTCCAACTTTTAAAAAGTTTCTTCTTGTTTGACTTCACGAAACATCCTTCTTGGCCACCATTTTTCTCCCAGGTGAGAAAACACAACTAGAGTTTTCTAGAGTAGCTTCCCTTCCTTTCGCGACCACGCCCTCAATCCAGAAAAATAATGCTCTGTCATGGAATTTTCAATTAAAGAATAAACAAACTCATTTAGCAAAACAAATGAATCTTCCAAATCAAAACTTTTAAGTTTAATTTTAAAGAAGTTAGCAATTTTTTAGAGGTATAATTGTTTTAACGAAAACTAATTTGTTATTTGGCTTTTGTTTCATTTTACGATATTGATTTAACCGAGCTTTGTTGAGAAAGTGCAGTGGGGTATTGGTCAAATTTTTTTGGTAGCAATTTACACAAAGATAAAAACTAATTAAAGTAAAATGCTAAAATTAAATTTAAAAAATGACTCTTAGCCAAAGCTAAAGTGTCACATTTTCTAAAGATAAGAATCACGGCATCTATCCTAGGTCTACGCTAAATTCATTAATATAAAGTAGTTCACTCATACGAAGACGATAGTGAAAGCATTTCTTCATGGGATGTTTTTTTCTATCATTTCCCTATATTTCTCCAGACACCATTCATAAACTGCTTCAAATTTACTTCTTATAAAACCCGCTGTCTACATTTTTAAAGCTATTGAAGCTACAGATAATTTATGCACAATTTTTTTTATCGGTGATGTTTGCAGGTAAGCGTTCGTGAGCAGTGTTTCTTCCAGACTTTTTTCTCCGGGGGGGCACTTGAAATCTTCGGGGGGGCGGTAAACTTTCTTCGGGGGGGCGGACACTGTTAAAAGTATATATTTTCTATATAAATTATATAAATTTTATTTCGTTCGGGGGGGCGGTAAAAATTTTTCGGGGGGGCTTTGCCCCCCCGAAGAGATGCCTGGAAGAAACTCTGTTCGTGAGGCGACAGTTGGGCAATCGATTTTATCGTCACGGAAGTTTCTGAACTGTTTGAACTGACAGACAGCTGCTGAAAGATGGACAGTCTTGAGTTTAGCACGTTTCATAGGGATATATCTCATTTTCATGTAGAGGCGTAGCGACCCTTCGCGGCACCCGGGGACAAACTTTCGATTTGCACCCCCCTCAAACTTTCAGTTTGTTTTTCCAACCCATTTTGGCGCCCGGGGACATATGTCCGTCCCCCCCCCCCTCGCCACTGTTTTCATGCAAACGGCTTAGATTTTTCAATAGGAGGCACTTTAAATTTTCGGGGGGGGGGGGGGGCCGGACATTGTTAAAAGTATATACTTTCTATATAAATTCCATTTCGTTGGTGGGGGGGGGGTGACTTTCTTCGGGGGACGTGGAAGAAACTCTGTTCTTGGGGGGGGGGGGGGGTTTGGGTTCTGAGAGTTATAGAAAATATAGAAAAAATACGTACTTTAACCAGTTCCCGCCGTAGAAAATGTCTGAAAGAAACACTGAATATAGCCTACACATGGTCGTAGCTATAGGTCTAAAGCGCAATCTTACCGACACTGTTTATTTAATGACTCAATTTAACCATAACGCACGGGAAGGCCAGGCCTATTCTACACCTATCTAAATTCAAAAAAGCTCTTGCAACAGATTCTTTCACCACAATATGAATAATTGAAGGATTGATTTGTATCACATTTCTCATGCGCTATGACAAACAATTCAAGGGAAATAACAACATCCATGTAAGTTTGGCGAAGTTCTGGCCCTTTACTACACCACCCGATCACATTTAACTTTTTTCATCTATTTAGCAACACTATAATCCCACGCTCAAGTCACGATTCTCTGTCATTTTACTCTGTACGGTAAAAATAATGTATTCCCTCTATGGCCAAAATAATAATTCTCTGCATGGCCAAAATTATTCTTCTCTGTATGTCCAAGCATGGCTAAGTCAACATAGTACCGCCATACAAGATTTTTAGGATGTCTAATACATGATTCTTTAAAATTTCTAAAACCTATGTAGTGCAACAAAAATAGGTTTTACAGTAGTTGTTTCCAGGGGCGTAGCGAGGGGGGTGCGGACCGCACCGGGTGACACCATTTAGGGGGGTGACACCAAGGCAAAAAATAGCAAAATATATAGAGAAAAATGATAATTCCACTTAATAGAGTGATTAATTAGAGTGTTAAATAGCCTTTTAAGAGGTGGGGGGGGGTGTGCAAATCGAAAGTTTGAGGGGGGGGGTGTAAATCGAAAATTGAAAGTTTGTCCCCGGGAAGGGTTGTTGCGCCTCTGGGGGTTGACACCATCAAGTGCCGCACCGGGTGACACCCGACCTCGCTACGCCACTGGTTGTTTCCTCTCTTACTGCACCACTCATTCATAAAATTTAACTAAAACCAATTTTATCAACAAGTAACAAAAATTGTTTTTACTTTTTTTTTATATAAAGCAACATTGTTAAACAATGAAAATACAAAATTAAACCTAATCAAACCATTTTAACATTTCCCTTTCATGCTGCATTACATTTATATCATTCTTTGATAATCTTGCAACTATATTGCCCTGGAACCTTTATATCTTCTTCTTTCCCACTTGCTACTGAAGTGCCTTTCATGCTATGCTGCCTTTCCACTCACATGCTGTTGAAAAAACTTTCACTCTTTATAATGCCTCTCACTCACTTCCCACTGAACTGCCCACTTACTCATTATTGAACTGCCCACTCACTCATTATTGAACTGCCCACTCACTTATTTCCTTATAAACTGCCCATTTACTCACTCAATACTGAACTGCCCACTCACTCAATTCTGAACTGCCCACTCACTTACTTCCTTATAAACTGCCCATTTACTCACTCAATACTGAACTGCCCACTCACTCAATTCTGAACTGCTCACTCACTTATTTCCTTATAAACTGCCCATTTACTCACTCAATACTGAACTGCCCACTCACTCATTATTGAACTGCCCACTCACTCAATACTGAACTGCCCACTCACTCAATTCTGAACTGCCCACTCACTTATTTCCTTATAAACTGCCCATTTACTCACTCAATACTGAACAGCCCACTCAATTCCTAATGTACTCCCCATTCACTCACTTCCCAATGAACTGCCCATTCATTCGCTACAAAACTGACCACTTCTTAATGAACTGCCATTCACTCACTAAATACTGAACTGCTCATTCACTTCACAATGAACCGCACATTCACTCATTGACTCAATACTGAACTGTCCATTCACTCACCTTCCACTTAACTGCCCATTGACTCTGCCCTATGCTGCCCTCTCACTCTCCCTAGCTATCTTTCTCAACAGATATCTCTTCCTGGCCTCTGCAATATCTTTCTGCGAGTTATGATGGGGGTAAACTTTATCCTTGGGATCAACAGGTTTCTCTTCCTGTTTCTTGTCTTCCACAGCAACTTTTACGTCATCTTTCCTGTCAGCCGCAACCTTCACACTGTCCTCCCTGAGTGGACCTTCACTGACCTCCTCATCTGAACCTTCCTCTCTTGGCTTGTCTCCTCCTCCAACCTTCCCATCCAGCCCAACAGGCTCATCTTTCCTACCCCCGGGAGGTGAGTTTCTCATCTTTCTGTCAGACGACCCTGACCTTTCTCTGTGACTTCCAGCCTTGTGTTTTTGATGAGGCTCATCTGGGGCAGATCTATCTTTAGACCGTGACCTTGACCTCTGCCTGTGCTTAGCCTCACTGTTGCGTGGGAGGGATCGTGACCGTGACCTTTCTGCTCGCCTACCAACTCTTGCAGGAGATCTTGCTCTGGGAGATCTTGATCTGGGTGATCTTGACCTAGAATGCCTGTTCCTGGAGCCTCTTGACCTATAGCTATCCCTGTCATCGTCTCTTCTTCTACCCCTGGCACCTGGGGAATACCCTCTCTGTGAAGAGGACTGTCTTCCATACGGAGGGGAGCTTCTTCTATGAGGAGAGGACTGTCGTTTATCATCGGAGGACCTCCTCCTGTGTGGAGAGGACTGTCTTTTGTTGTCGAAGGACCTCCGTCTATGTGGGGAGGACTGTCTTCTATCATCAGAGGACCTTCTCCTGTGTGGGGAGGACTGTCTTCTATAGGAAGACCCCTTTGATCTGTCTCTGTTGCTCTCAGGGGATGAGGAGTCACTCTTTCGTTTTCTGAACTTCCCTCCTGAGTTCGGGCGAATGGGCTTTGAGAAAGCAATTTTTTCTTTGCCTTGTTTCACCTCAGAATCTGAACCATCACTGTAAAAAAAAGCAAAAATTTTGTTGTACATTTAAAAGCCGTTTAGTTTCATTTCTGTGTTCATGAACTTAACTATTTTTTTAACTTTCTGTTGAACAATAAAAGGTGAAATATCAACAAAACAATTTGTCAATTATGTATGATCACAGGTCTCTTTTGTAAGCAGAAATTTGTGTTAATAGTTTTGATTACTGCTTAACATTATTGGCAGACATACAAATTGTTGACTAATGCAATCAAATTTTTTCCATTTTCAAATTATATTATTTTCATCAATGGTTCAATATTTGTTATAAAACTCAAAATTAATTTCTGTACCTATCAGATGAAGAACCAGCAGATGAAGAAGAGGATTCTTTGTGCTTCGGGGGAGAAGTTTCTTCCTTTTTCACATTGTTATCTGGTGCGTCCGGCTCCCTAAACAAACATCATTAAAAATATGACACATTATAATTGATTAATACATTAAACCATAAACTACACGATAAAAACTTTGAAAGTTAATTTTGTCTTCCTGTCAGTGCAGATTGTGTAAATATTCATGAAATCATAGATCACAAGGACTGTCCCATCTTCTAAATTTTCAACTAAAGTTAGGCATGTACTATTTCTAATGTTTTGCTACACTTATTTTAACTAACTTGTTTTAAAATTAACTAATAAAAACAGGTATATTAAGATTTTTACATCAAATTAATCTCAAGAAAATTAAATTCTCTCTAAGATCTAAAAAAAAAGTTTTAGAAAAGAAAAACAACACTAACTCCTCTTTGATCTCCATCTTCTCTCCATCCCCTGATGGTGTGATGTCATTTCCTGCTGTAGATCTGTACAAGTATCTATAGAAACCACTCATGTCTTTCTGCTTGGTAACATCAAGCATACCTGAACCATAGAGAGTATTTCTTGAGTAAATATTGAACAGGGCATAAGTTAACACATTTTTATAAATATAATAATGTTGTGTCAGTGTCATGTTCTTTTATACACTACATGTACTCAAACTTATTTTTTATAATAATTTACAAAGTAGGTCCATGGACTACAAAAAGAATGGCTGATTATATATATAAGCTTATATATATAAGCTCCTTTCTCATTTGTGCAAAACCCTGAGTACACACAGTTATTGTAATATAAATCTCTCTCAAAACAAGCAGATTTTGATCACAAAAACATTTTTTGAAAGACAAACAGATTTGTTTCTTTTATTTCATTATGGCTGTCAAATAGAGGATGTAAAACACTTATTATTTAAACAAGGGGAAGATAAATGATAATATTTAAAAAGTGAACAGGTAATTTCTGAACAAGTCAATACTCTTGACAGAAAGGGAAGAAAACAGAAAATAACATCATGTATAAACAAAGTAAGGGGGAAATGAAACAAATATTTTTTACATAAATACAGCATACATAAGATGTATTGAAATTAAGAAGTACATAAATTAAAGTTATGCGACTTTAAAAAAACACTTAATACTAAAGGTTCTCGTAACACAACATGCATACAAAACAAAAGAAAATACAGCAAAAATCTCTGTAAAAAAACCTCCCTTACTTTCTATGGCAGCCTGTCTTTTCTCCTCTTCTTCTGCTGCCTGCAGTTCTAGCAACTTTTGTTTGTATGCCGAGGTCACGAACTTCTCCTTGTCCGCAAACATCTCACCTTCTGCCTCACGTTCTTTCTGCACCTTCACACAATAAACACAGCATTCATCTACATGGTGGGTGCAACTGTTCCTTTTTTATGGAACTTCTATGAGACTTGGCAGGGCAATACTATGCCAGGAACATGGAGTAAACTAATATAAGCAAGCTAATCTAGTCTAAAAATGTGTGGCTCCGGTGTCTAGTTTAGTTAAGGTCAGACCTAGCGAAAAATACTAATACTCTCCAGACATTGTGTAGATTATTTACATAATTTTCATTTCTGAGGCCTCAATGATGGCAGATATCTTAACATCACAACGGTTGTAAAAAGCAGACTGATTTTGGTGGATTGGTACTTACGGCAAACACAAAAAGTTTACAGATCAACCACAGTAATACTTTTGAGAAGTAGAGATAATTATAATTTAAGAAGAAAACATTCTGCCTACCTGTCTTTCTTTCCTTCTCTCATCTTCCTTCTTCTTTGTTTCAGCAGCTTTAAGCAGGCCAGCAATATATTTTGGCTAAATGTAACAAAAATGGCACATTTACATTTTTTATTTGTACTGAAATTTACTTCAGTATTCCAATATTTTTCTGTCAAGTTATGGAAAGATAATAACATTAGATCAGTATTTTTTTTAACCTAGGCTCAATCAAACCTCAGGGATTCATTTAGTTAGTCTGAGGTCAAGATACACAAGACTCATGATTCACGATCAGATTTTGACAGTACAACTATTAGGAAGGGTTTGATGAATGCGAATATAAAACTGGTGGTGTTTGGTACTCCCAAAAAGGTTAAATACTACTGCATGTGATAGCTTTTTCAAAAATGAAATAATATAGGCATTTCTTATTAAATTAAAACTGAGAAAAAAATAATCTTGGCTAACCTTTCTGTCTACAGAACTTTTTTCTTTAGCACCAACTTGAGGCTTCTTGGCTTGTAAGTCGTCATAAATAGAATCATATTCATACACTGTAGGGTCTTCCTGCAAAGCCTTGTCAATGTCCATCTGAGTCTGAGATAAGAATTAAATAACAAAAAAATTACATAACACTTAGACTTATTAGACAACAAAAACACAAATGATCAGTACTCTTGGTTTATGTATTAAAATATGTAATGAAATATCACAGGTCATTATTTTAAATCAGTTATATCAGTATACTAAAATTTAATAATTTATATTATAAACTAAAAGTATATAATTTTTTTTCTCTACATGTTTTACTAAAACTGAATGTCTAACAGTGGTAAAGCTAGTTTATAAATATCAGAAAAATGTTCAGTATACATGAATATTCAACTAGATAAATCACCTGTCTCTTGACTGTTTTGGGGGCTGAAGTTTTAACGGTGGATCCATTGTCTTCCTTTAATATAAGTGAATTAATTTATTAATAAAGTAAATTACATAAAATACAACCTGAACATCTTTGATAGTAAGTTGTAACAGTTGTTTATCAAACCTCACCCCTTCCCATTTTTGATGACACATCCTTAAAACAAGTTAAATTTCTATTTACTTAGAAGCATCATAAAATTTCAAATAACAGAATTATATCATCCTTTAATATAAGATACATAAGATAACGAGTTCGAATCCGGGTTCAAGCCCTATTAGTAGATCGTCCCTGAGTCCACCCAACTCTGATGGGTACCTAACTCACATTAGGGAAAGTAAGGGCGGCTGGGCATAGTGCTGACCACACTATCTCTTCATATGCCAAGGTCACAGAATCAAGTGAACTCTACTTCACTTGCCCCATAGACCGTCAGGTTTGAAAGGGAAACTTTTACTTTTACATAAGATAAAAATAGTTGTTTTAATTATGTTTTTCCTTATTAAAAAAAAAACTACAACCCATACATTAAAAGCCTTTTAATATATTTAAGAACATTATAAAAGTAGAATAAATCAGATAACCTCATCACTTTCGCCTCCAAAAACATTAAAGGTAGCAGCTTTGCCAGACTTGGCATTGGACTGTCCGGCCTTTTTGGGAAGAATGAGACCATAGCTGGAAAGATAAAAATACACTGTTGCTTACTTTTGTTATGCAATTTAATGGTGAAATTAGTACACTATCTAAGATTCTAGGCCTACTGCTATTTTAGATGAGTGAAGTTCTATAAAACACTAAATTCTAAACGAATTTGATCAATTTTGTTCAAATTTTGTAAAACTTCTTTGAAGTAGGTGGAAAACTTCTTATCCTGCTACCTACACTGACTACGTTTCACTACAGTTATCACTAAAATATAGGCCTAAACACTAAGGGGTCGTCCATAAATGACGACACACTTGTAGGGGGGGGGGTCTGTATTATTGTGACGGTGTGTGATGAGGGGGAGGGGTTCAGATGGTGCGACGTCACACTTTTGCATTTTAAAAAATCAATGTTAGAAAACGAATTTTAGACGTTATTTCACATTTTAGAAAACTGTTTTAATAAATTTTAATAGGAATTGACTAAAATACTCTATTTTGACAGAGTCCAGGCAAGATTTTGGAAAAATATCAATTTCAATGCTTAAAAAAAAAATTCAACTGCAATTTTGAGGGGGGGGGGGGGTTGTGGGCTGAGGTGTGACGTAATTTTAAGGGGGGGGGGTGGGTCTGGCTTTTTGTGACGATATAATTTATTATTTATGTCAACAAATGAATGATGATATGATTATAAATTTTAATGATGATGGATCTGGGATTCTGGATTTTCAAATTTCAACTGTTCTTCTTGATTATTCTTGAAGTTTGATTTGGCCTTATGCCTTAGCAGGCTTAGCACCGGCCCTTTGCTTAGGCTTAGACTTGGTCACGAAAGAACCATCGCATACATTTTTTTTAATGTAACGTTGCATTACTTGTTGTTCTTTATTTCAAACTATTAGATCTAGAATCTAGATCTATATCTTTATCGTAAACATAAATAGTAAGAAAAAACAAAACAGAATCCTTACACTTTACCAGATTTCTGATCGTCTGCCATGATTTGTTTATGTCGATCTATGTCTAGTGGTTACTAAATAACGAAATGTTGAAAAACATTAAAAAAATTAAACGAACAGATATATATATATATATATATATATATATATATATATATATATATATATATATATATATATATATATATATATATATATATATATATATATATATATATATATATATATATATATACATTCTGTTCGTTTAATTTTTTAAATGATGTTTTTCAACATTATATATATATAACTATAGTAGATCTAAAAGATTATGGGTAAATATTTTGGGAAACAGTAAATATAAAAACTTTTTTTTCTGTTAGAGGTCTTCCGCATATATATGAAGAGATTTCCATAAACTTCTGGGGCGGGGGGGGGGGTTCTTTGGCGTAACAACCATGTAACCAAGGTGGACAAAGTCCACGGGCCCCCGAGCTTTTAAGGTAAATAAATCTGGATACTCGATTTTTTATATTTTTTTCTTCATTATTTTTAAGAAGAAAAGTACTCGTAATCGCAAAATTGCTACTAAAATGGGAACCATAGTAATGCAAGAAAAGAACTACTTTTTTTTTGCAATCAGAAACAATCCTTCAAACAATTGACACTGTCTAAAACTATTTTTGAATTTAATTGTATATGTGTACAGTACAGTGATCTAATATATAAGATCTAGTTCTATGTTGCAAAACCTAAATCTTTAAGAACGCAATAAGGTTTACAGAAGGTTGCCTATGGAAAGTTAAATTAAAAAAAAATAATCCAGAAGCAACGCCTCATAGCTCACACTTAGATTCTTCGTTAATATAAAGTTTTTGAAATGCTTCTAAATTAAGCTGTTTTCTTTTTAAAGGTAGCCCAGATGATGAGATCAGTGTTTCTTCCAGACTTTTTTCTCCGGGGGGGGGGGCGGTAAACTTTCTTCGGGGGGGGGGGGGCGGACACTGTTAAAAGTATATATTTTCTATATAAATTATATAAATTTCATTTCGTTCGGGGGGGGGGGGGCGGTAAAAAATTTTCGGGGGGGGGGGGGGCAAAGCCCCCCCCCCCCCGAAGAGATGCCTGGAAGAAACTCTGGATGAGACTGAGATCGTGGGCTGGACTGACGTGTATCAGTGAAAATAAACGTCAGCTTGTTGTTTTTTATGACGGTATGAATAGGGAGCAATTAAAATTGTCTTTCGATATTTGTATCGGATGGTGATTATGTACTATATGTAGGCCCTATAGAATCTACATTTCCGAGCTGGTTAGCATGGGTTATGATGTATTCAAAAAATGTATTGCAGTTTCAATTAAATAAATGCCATTTGATATCTTGTAATAATTTTTTTTTAAATCGTATATTTTGGTAACTAGCGACACCGTTTTGTTAGGTCTACCTGTTCCATAAATCTGCACGAACAATACAAGCAATCAAACACCGATATGTTTAGTTGTTGAAACAACTTCCTGTTTCTTTGACGACATCTGACAGAGTAATCCTTTTCACAGTCAACAAACACTTCAAATAGTCAAATAGGGTTCAATTTTCACTGTTTACTTCAATTAAAGCTGGATCTAGACTTGTCCTACTTACATTTCTTTAATCGTTTTTTTTAATGTTATTGTTAAGAAAAATCTAGAACAACACTGATTGCGATTATTAGTTCGGATTAGCCTGATCGATCAGAGGTGTGAATGTGATGTTTTGTTAAAGATTCATCTGGGCGCTTAGTAAAGTAATATAATTTTTGTAGTAACTTTTCTTAAATCTAGATTAGATCTATTACAGATTACTAGAATCTAGTCTAGATCTAGTTCATTAGCCTAGATAAGGCCTAGTCTAAGACAAGTAACTAATTTAAACTTAAAAGTTGTAAAAAGTGCAGGTGATATTTCAAGTGGACCCTCTGTCTCTGTCTGTGTAAGTTTAATTAACCCCCCCCCCCCCCCCACCCTCAGCAGAACAGAACTTTAGATTATTAGAAAGATTTATTTTTAGATTCTTATCCATCATTATAATTATTGATTAAAAAGTCACTAGACCTAGGCCCTAACAGATTTAATTTAATATCTAATTTACAACTTGTCACAGATGGGGGATTATGCTGGACATTTTATCAATGAAGTATCCACATTTTACTGATGGGAGCAGGAGCAGTAAGAGGTCAAGGCCAGGACTCCAGGTCTAATCTATTTGTAAGTCCATCACACAATCTATAGGCCTATATATATATAGGGCCTAAACACTTTTTTATTGTTTATTCTATAATTTTATTTTTACTTTGTTTCATTTTATTTAATTAGTTGTTAATTAATCTACCTGAGTTTTAAAATTTTTACTCATTGTTTATTAAACTTACTCCAATATTTAGTAAAAATCAACTTATCTGAAACTGATTTTTAATCAATAAATATTAAATAAACAAATTGTTGTGAAATTTAGAGTTAAAAATTTATTCTAGCTTGAATTTAGTTTATGTCTTTACCTTATTTGATATGTTAATGTCAAGCAGTGGTTGTTAGAATGGATGGTAACTATTAAAAGTATTCTGCATGCTATATTTTTATATAATATTTGAGCTATTGAAATTGCCAGAACTTGGGCAGCACAGGCTCTACTTCAAGGTCTTCTAGCCAAGCCAACGGTGACAGCATTTTTTCCTCATCAACATCCAGTTCTTCTGACAATCAATTAAGTCAATCAAACTCACAAATGAAGATGTCATGTGAGATGTGTTCTGTGAATTTCACCTTGTTCAAAAGAAAAGTAGGTCTCCTTTGCCGTTTGATGTGTTTTCTGCTTTAGTTAGAAGTAAAGGGCTAATCTATCTGTACCCAGATAAGTACCAATACGTAGCTAAGCTATTGAAAAAATTATAGGACAACAATATGATAGTTAAATAATAGGATAGGGTCTCAGCTTGACTACAGACCAGTTTGAATTTTAGGAATTTTTTTTTCATTAGTAAATAACGTTATTTAGCATATAAAATTTCATAATCATTTTAATATATCTATTCTGTTCCCCAGAAATGTTGTATAGAATGTCGCCGCTACTTCTGCTCAAATTGTTTACCCAAGCCTCCGCCCAACTCTCTTGTTGGCAGGCAGTGTGACAAATGTCGCCTGCTCATATCAGGCTCCTTCTCTAGGGATGATCTCAAGGGGTGGAAAGTGAAATACATGAGGTGTTTCCTCAATACCCAAAACATCTCAACCAAAGACTGCACTGAGAAGCATGACTTGATTGAGCTGATATTGGCACAGTTCTGTAAAAATCCTAATCTCACACAAGAGGAACAGGCTGAACATGAGATTCTTGTCAGACAAATGGCGGTAAGTTATATTTCCTAGACCCATATCTTTTTTTATTAAACCTATTGATTAAGAATTTTCAACCTAAGGATTTAAAATAAAAGTTAAGATTCCTCTTTAGACCTAACGATCCATTGGGTAGATGAAGTAGAGTTAATATTTCTTGACTCGGCATATAAAGGGATATAAAGGGTCAGCATTATGCCCAAGCGCCTTTACTCTCCTCAATGTAATTCAGGTACCTATCAAAGCTAGACTCTAGGATGTCCTACAGTCACAAGTCCGAACCTGAGACCTCCAGGGTAGCAGCTAAATGCTCTACTATTCAACCTCGCTGTCCCATATCCTAAGCATTTATTCATATTTATTACGCTTCGTTGAATAAACTTATCACTTGTTCATTTATGTTGTCATAATAAATCAAACACAGTTAAGTTATTAAATTATGCATATTTTATCAAACATTTTGCCTTGTTAGTGTCACAAACTTAGACTTAGAACACATGGCCAGACAATAACAACAAAACCATGCTGTGCTTGTTATAGGCCCATGTGAGAAATGTCAGCTTTATAAACGAGGGCACCCAGCAACCTGGAAACAGCGGGGAAATCACCAACATAACCGAGACCACACCTGCCGAGACGCTGGAGTCAGCACCAGCAGCCTCCACTGATGCTGTGGAGGATGCTCCTCATCCAACCAACTCGGAGTCACACTTTGATTTAAGCGATGACAGGCTGAGGGAGCTGTCTGAAACCTCGGAAAGGCTTGCGGAAGCTTTCTTACGTCTCAATAACTTAATGCAGGAAGAGGTAGGATTGGTGATAGTGAAAAGGATATTTTAACTCCACTCTTATGATATTCTACTCCTAAATTTCTATCACAAGCTACCATACCAATTGTAAGTTACCAGATGCTGCATTGAAGTATTGTCAGTATTTTATAAGCCCTCTTGAAACCGACACTACAGCTAAATATAAAATAAAAGCAAATTTAGGAGCATGTTTTGTTGTGTAGTGTCAGTATAAGAATCTCAACCCATAAGTGTACAGTTTTGTTAAGATTTTAAGATTTGGCATTACATGTTTTCCTTTGTGAGACTTACAGTCGCAGAATTCAAACCCATAAGAGTACATTTAGCATTCCACATTTGTTTTTGTTTTTTTTATTGTTTTCATTTCATTTTCAGGAAACAACAACAACAAGTACGTCTATACGACGCACACAAATCGATGACATCAAAGATATTTCAGAGATTGATGATTTAAAGATCCGCCAGCTAAAGGAGCTGCTAGTTAACAACTTTGTGGATTATAAAGGTTGTTGTGAAAAGGCAGAATTGATAGAAAGAGTCAAAAGATTGTGGAGGGACCATCAAACAAACAAGTTTATAGGTTTTTAATTTTCCAATTTTACCAATTTTATTTTATTCTTTTAATGGAACATATAGTTTAAAAAATATTGAATTATTTGAGTTAAAATTTTGCTAAATTCATCCTGTCGCTTTATTTCCATGTTCTTATTCCTATGCATAATGCTGATAATTTTAATTTTTTTTGTTCTCAGCTGAGCAGATTCACAAAGAAGAGGAAACAGGTACTTCATTGTATTCAACTTCATTTCGTTAAAAAAAATATTAAGATCTAAAATGTAGTTAACTTCATTCATAAAGTTTTTATACTCGTCTTGAAAATATATCAAGTTAAATTATATCTTTTTAAACACTTATGGTAGGCTTGCTTACCCTTTTTTTTTTTTTTTTTTTTTTTTTGTAAATTATTTTATTTTGTTTCAATTTAAACGTTTATATTTAATTTCTAAAATGGTATATATTGTACTGTTACAGCATATTTGGGGGAAAAATTAAAATCCACTACAGTCAATGAAAGCGGGGACAGTGCTAGTAAACTATTACCACCAGCATGTACGGACTCAGAAAGCGTCGTAACTTCTGACAACTTAGATGCCGCTATTGCAGACAGCACCTCAGCCCCATTGCCAGCACCACCCAGCAGCAAACCAGCATCAGATGCCCCATCAACATCAGCAACCAAGTCGTCTGACGACAGCCTTTGCAATATATGCATGGACGCGCTAGTGGACTGTATCCTACTGGAGTGTGGTCACATGGTGACCTGCACACAGTGTGGCAAGAGACTGGCCGACTGCCCCATCTGTAGGCAGTACATTGTACGTGTTGTACGAGTGTTCCGGTCATGACCACCATCGTAGACAGCACTTCTCTATTCGACCAGTGCGCTTGCACAATTGATGTCTTCTGTGTAATAGAATGCCAGCTCAAACATTAGGTAACAAATGTGATTAATTATATTTCTTTATGTAATCTACTGTTAATTGGAGTGTAGCTATAGTTAAAAAAGAATATCTTAGAAACACCTAGTGTATTTATCACTACATGCTAGTTAAAATCTCTATTGTAACTCTTGCTTCTCTGGAGTTAATTATGTTGTATTATAAATTGTGATCTCTATTACAAATATTACCTGCCAAAGTGGTTTATAAAAAAAAAAGCAAGACAGAGACTTTTTTTTCCATGTTCTATTTAGTACTGTAGCATTGTGAAGCTAGATGTTATTGGATTACAAATTGTGCAAGTTTTTTCAATGTATGTATATTTTTCTGTATTAGTGTACACTATACACAATTATTGATGAAGCTTGACTTTATAAAGAATCTCAATAAGACTAGGATTGATACAACTCCTTAGATGAGAAAGGCAATACTTTAAGCTTGCAAGGAACATCACTGTCCCATGCTGCAAGTTTATTAGTTTAATTTCATGAACACAATTTTTTAATGTTTAACTTATCTCAAAAACATCAGGAAAATATTTGTGCACCTTTAAGTCATTAAAGAACTTAAAACAATACAGCATAAACAATTTATACTAGTTTTACTTATGGAATAAAACACCTTTTAATTCATTGCTAAAATAATGTTTAATATTTGGAGAACAAATGTTTATGCTAGCCATTGAACCTGAGTTGTATCAACACTACATTATACACTGTATGTTTTCCCAAATCAATTTGTTTAAAAAAAAATTTATTTCACAAGACAGTATTTTTTAATACTATTTAGTAGAATTATGTGTGCAATTTAATTTTGTGATATTCAATTTTTCTAGAGGTTACATTCTAAATCATTTTGATAAAAAAGTTTTAAAAAAGTGTTTATAAATTGGCTTGCATTTTACTTACAACTTAAAAAATTAAACTATACTACTTCAAACATTAAATTAATTGAAACTTCAAATTAGTTTGTTGCATCAAATTTTTTTTTTACAGTAAAGACAATTTTTGTCTGTTGTATTCACTACCAAATAAAATGAAGTATTAGTTGAAACTATTTGAATTGTATACAAAATAATTAGAAGTCCATTTAGAATTACAATTGAAAAAAAAAGACTCCTGTGAGTGTGATGGCACGCAAGCCATATCTTCAATAATCAATGAGAGGAAAAATTTTCTCCTTCCGTTATGCTTGTATATAACATTACTGTAACTTCAACTTAGTCCATTGTTACTTTTATATTCTTTGTTGTGATATTTTAAAAAAAATACTTTTGTGTTAAATCTTGATAATTTATAATGCCAACTTGACTTAGGTACTGACTCATTGATGCTAACTAATGTAGAGGTTAGTCATTAAAGTTTTTATGCCCTTACTACGACAAAGCAACATAATTTTTCTGATAAAAATATAACTTTTAGTTAACTTTCTAATTAGTTATAAAATTAGAGCATATGATATTTTAATTAGTAGAAAACCAAAGTATTTTTATTTAAGAATGTATAGATTTTTTTGTAAAAAATTTTATATTGACTAGCAAAGTATAGGGAAAAGTTGGTTAACGGTGCTTGTTATCAAGTAATAAGTAGTAATAATTCAACAAGCCAGAAAGCATATGCAATCTTATTTAGAACTAATTCTACTGGTTATTAAAAAAAACATGATTATTAAAAAAAATGGTTGTGTATGCAGTGATGACTTTATGTATAAGTGTTGTGTTTTGTTTGAAAGGTTTGTATTATGAGTGATTTTGAGGAGAGTTGAACGCAACATTTTTTAGTATTAGCACATTGTTACTGAAGGAAATATTCTTATGCAAAAAATATGTGTCACTATTGACAAAACTTTTCATCTATGAATGATATGTGACACTAATGACAAAATATGTGTCTCTAATGGCAAAACATGTCACTAATGTCGTGATGTGCGTCAGTAATAATAAAACATGTGTCACTAATGACATGATGTGTGTCACAAATGACAAGATGTGTGTCACTAATGAAAAAAAATGTGTCATTAATGACAAAACATTGTCACAATAAAGTTTCGAGGTGAGACTGGTCAGTGACTGCCTTGTGGCATCGGTGTGACCACCAGATGATGTCATGTTGACCATTAGATGATGTCATGGTGAATGACAGTGTTATGTCGCAGTGACCATCCCGTGATGTCACATTGACCACCAACCCCCCTCCCCCGTGATGTCATATTGACCATCCCATGATGTCACAGTGACCATCCCGTGATGTCACAGTGACCACAGTGACCATCCCGTGATGCCACATTGACCATCCCGTGATGCCACATTGACCATCCCGTGATGTCACATTGACCATCCCGTGATGCCACATTGACCATCCCGTGATGTCACATTGACCATCCCGTGATGCCACATTGACCATCCCGTGATGTCACATTGACCATCCCGTGATGCCACATTGACCATCCCGTGATGTCACATTGACCATCCCGTGATGTCACAGTGACCATCCCGTGATGTCACATTGACCATCCCGTGATGTCACATTGACCATCCCGTGATGTCACAGTGACCATCCCGTGATGTCACATTGACCACAGTGACCATCCCGTGATGTCACATTGACCATCCCGTGATGTCACATTGACCACATTGACCATCTGGAGATGTCACATTGACCATCCTTTGATGTCACCATTAGTCAGTGCAACCCACCATGACAAGGGTACCTAACCCTGACACTATTGTTTTCTTGTTTCTCTACCTATCTGCTTGTCTAGTTGTGCCTGTAACAGATGTCAGCTTTACTTCTAGTGAAACAACCCAGCCCATGTTGTACCACAAATTAACCCACACCTTTATATCAGAACCCAAACTAAACATTTCTTATGTACGGAAATACTGCCATACCAGAAATTGAAAACTTAAAAAAAAAATATTTGGTGTTAATTATCTACCACACAAGTGCTGTAATTTTAACTTCATTTATTGCTACTGGCTGTAGATAATGTTATAGCACTCTTAGAGATAACCTCCATTACATATCAGTATAAATAAAGAGTATAAATAATGAATATTAAAGATGTTCCATCATACTTTACATAACCACCAGGCAAGGTTTATCTTTTGCTAAATAAAAGGAAACTGTTGGTTGATGGTAGTCATACGGGCCCATATGTTGATGTATATGTAACTTATCCTTTACCAATTCTATAGGTACTGATAATTTTTAAATTAATCAAACCCACTGTTTTTTGTTTTTTTTTGAAGATTATAAACATGTTTATTCAGAAAATCTTACTAAATTATTTTTTTACATGTTGAATGTTAGCATTATGTTTTGTATGCTAAAGCTCAAAAACAAATATATGCTTTTTTGTTCCTATTGGCGAAAATAAGAGATGAAAACTTAGTGTTTAATTTTAGTAATGAATTGTAAGGTTTAGTGTAAATAATCCACTGTTCTGCTGTTCAGTTTGAACAGTTAAGATTAAATATCTTAACATCTTAGTCATGACAAACCACAGCTTAGTCCTTTGTGATTAGTGAGTATGTTTTAAAATTTTAAAATATACTTGCATTTTGTATATCAAAATTTCACTCATTTGTGTAAAGCTTTTTATGTTTTAATAACTTTGATGTACTTGTTTATTTGTTTAAATGTCCATTTTGTTTTTTCTTAGTTCTTTGGATTGTTGTAGCCTCAACAATTGGTTGTTTTTAATCACTTCTAAAAAGAATTTGTGAATGAAGAGATTTTTTTTTACTGGTCAGCTATACACAGATACATAGTTTTTTATGTGTAGATTGTCACTGCCTGTGAAGCAGTAAAAATAATGACTTGGTCACTTAGTGAAACAAAACATTTTTATTTATTCTGTTTTTCTCCCTACATGCCAGATTGTATAAATCAATTTGAATTGACTCGCATCATTATGACTAAAAAAATTTTAAAGTGTCTCTAATTCATTAGCAATACTATGCAATACATCTCAATGATAACAGACTGGTCCTAATTCTACCCTGATCTCATAATGTCAGCCCAGTTATCAAAGTAGTTTTACTAAAACAATCCTTGTTTAAACTCCAGTAGAATTAGATTAACACTGAAAAACTTGAATGTTGATTCAAACTTTCTAAACATTCCCCATTGATTTTTTTTTATGTCACATAAAATTAAAACCTAAAACAGACACTGTAATTTACTTTGAACTGTTGTGTAACCATTAGCCACCATCAGTTTAAAATGTATGATAATACACAACATATTTACATTGAATTTGTCATATTTCAATACATTCAATTAAAAATATGAAAACAGACACCTTGTTTTACATCGGATTGTTATGTTAAACACTAGCCATATTCATTCAAAAAGTATGATATCAGACTTAAGAAATATATTTTACTTACAGTATTTCTAATATTTTCTCAACGTATCTGATATCAGACTTAAGAAATATATTTTACTTGCAGTATTTCTCATGTTATCTCAACATATTCCTTGTCTAGCTCCACAGACAGGCACAATTAATTCTGCAATTTGTTTCGTTAATTGTATCCACTAAAATTTGTTAACTGTCTATGAAATCTATATCAATTTACTACTGATGTTGTGAATTTTTTTTCTTTATTTCAGAGTATTTCTTTTTTATAACCTACATTTTTTATTCACAGATTACCTTACTTTTTTTTTTCTTTTCTTTCTAATTGATGATGTTAAAAAAATAGCAACCTGTTATATAAGTTTAATTTTACTGAATCATTTACATCCCTAAAAACTGGGTGATTAATTCCTTCGTTTATTTCATGAATTACCATTGAAGGGTTTTTGATTGTGAAGCGACTGCAATATTTTTTGTTTATCATTAGATGTTTGTTTCTCTATTAAAATGCTCAATTTCTTCAAGCTGCTTGCCCTTTGTTGACATGATGTTTGTTCAAATATTGGGTCACAATGTGATGTTTATGTGTGAGGTTGACTCAAGGGTTAAAGTTCAAGGAGAGAAAGTGTATGAAAGTGGTTGCTACAGGAAAGTTGTGCTGAGAGATTTGTACAACAGGTACAGCACGCACTGTTATTAAGTGGTGCAAAATATTTAAAGACTTGATTCCATGAAATATATCAAGAACTCAGTGAAGTGTTTAAAGAGCTTGGTCCATGATTTGAAATATTTAAAGAACTCAATTGAAATGAAATATTTAAGAACACAATGAAGTGTTTAAAGAACATAGTCAATGAAAATTGAAATGAAATGTTTAAGAACTCTTTGAATTGTTTAAAGAATTTGTCCATGAAATGAAATATTTAAAGTACCCACTCCATAAGCTAATTATTTAAAGAACTGGGTCCATAAAATATTTTATGAATATTTTTCGTAAAACTATTTAAAGAACTATTTCTATGATCCACAGCCTATTCCATCCTTTACAAAGCTCGGAATGAAACCAAAAATGCATGATTGACTGTTAGTTTATTTTACATTTGTAAATCTTAAGCATTTTAATTATTACAAAATTTTCATTTTTAGCAGAAAAAAACGCTGCCTCTGTATAATTACAACATTAATCACTAAATAACTAAATAATAAAAAACTGGTTTTGAAAAAATTTACAATGCATGTAAATTTTAAAAAAAAAATGATAATGAAGTTTTATAAATTGTGAAGACACAGATTTAGCATACATATCTACAGGTACATCTTAAATTACATTAAAACGTGATACAGAAGCACATTTTTATACAGTAAAATAAGAAATGCACTTGACAGTTCTAGGGTTAAGGAACTTATCAAATAAGCTTTTTTATAATTTTTTTAACGCACTTTAGTATTATTCTTTATTTGAAATATAAAACGTGTCATAGTAATATGCACAAATTGGCTTTTGAGCAACCATTTCAAGTAAGTAGCAAAATTAGTAGGAAAAGTTTGTTTTGTTTTGCAGCAATACTTACAATTACAATACTTACAGTTTTAAACTAATTGAATAAGATTTGAATAAAATAAGTATACTACAACAATATGCCCCACACCATTCTTTGTTACAAAATTTAGTACCCCCCCCCTTCCGCACCACCTTCATTTGCTTCAGCGGCCAAAAGGGAGATGACCGACACGGTTTAGTTATATTGAATGTATTGTGGGGTGAGTTACGTTTCTTAGAAACTCTTTTGGCACTTGGTCAAACTGGAAGAAGGCGTTGCCCCAAGTGGCTGTAGCAAAAACAAGAATCGGCACACACAAAACATTCAGGATAAAACCACTGGTCACCTGTGGAGACGTTCAGATTTGATTTCTGTCCCATTTTAAAAATAAAACATGTTTATAAAAACTTAGGCTATAGATTGCTACGCTGCTAACCCGAAACACTCGAGTTCGAATCCGGGTTCAAGTCAGTAGACCGTCCCTGAGTCCACCCAACTCTGATGCGTACATAACTCATGTTAGGGAGTGTGACGATGGCTGAGTATAGTGCTGACCACACCTTCCCTTCATATGCCGAGATCAAGAAACATAGCTCTACTCCATCTGCCCAATGGATCGTTAGGTCTCAAGATGAACCTTTACTTTTTTACTTTTATAAAAACGCTTTCAAGTGCAATGACGTTTTTATTTTATTTTAAAAGCAATGTTTTTTTTCTCTCCGTAGAAAAAGCATTTGTATTAGTAGGTCATAAAATCTCCTAGACATATATTATGTATTTATCATAGTAATCTTTTAAAATTCAACTTTTAATGCCTTATTTTATTTCTAATTAGATTTAAATCAATAAAAATTATACATTCTTGCGTTGTCATCGGAAGGAATTAATGTTGAAAATTAAAATTAAAATCGCTGCAATAAAAGTTTATCAAGGGAGGCTATTCAGTTATCCTATCTTACCATGTCTATAACACGGACCGTACCACTGGCAAAGACGATGGCGTTGGGTGGGGTTGCCACGGGCAACATGAAGGCGAATGACGTAGCAATGGCGGCAGGATACATGAAAAACAGAGGGTTGACTCCTAGGCTGATGGACTGAAAAAAAAATGAAAGTATTTTTGAATGATTACAAACTTTACACCTAAACCTTGCAAAAACCTCACGGTGCGGTGTTCACAGGGGAACTGAAGCGGAAGGCTGAAAAACGAGTTAGAAAACATTAATGAAAGTAGGTATGAACAGTTAACAATGTTTAAAGGTGTCCGGTGTTTCTTTCATGTATCTCGGGTGTTGACTACTGCCTCCCGAAGCACGTCCAATCCTCCCCACTCCATACATTAGAAATTGTAGAAAATAACATGTAATTTATATTGAAAATAATTTTTAAAAAGTGCTGCCCCCCCCCCCCCCAAAAAAAAATACAAAAAAACAAACACATTTTCAAGTGAAACCCACCCCTCTCCTCCAGGATTTTAATTTTTGAAAAAAAAAAAAGAATTTTTACCGTAGTTAAATAAAAGGTACACAGTTTAGTTTTTTTTATTTTTTTATTTTTTTATTTTAAAATTTAAGCTCTTTTAAAAGAAATGCAACTTTTTCCCCTATCCCCAAAATGTTAAACTATTCAAACATGTCATAAAATTTAATAAATTTCTTACATTCGAAGTATAAAACAATTAAAATATGGGTTTACATTAAAAAGAAGTTTTTTATTAAAATTAAAAATTAAACGGAATTCGAAAATCTGTGTTGTTTCCCCTTAAGTTGAAGGAAAAATGAAGATGTTCTACCACTCATGTCCCTGTACTCACCATTTGCGCTAGGATAGGCATCATAAGGGTAGCCATCGCCGTGTTGCTGGTGACCTCAGTAGCGAAACACACGATGTAGGAGATGATGAGCAGGACAACCCACTGGTTGAGTGACTGGAACACAAGCAGCTGCTCACCTAGCCAGGTGGACAACCCGGACACCTGGGGAGCAGGTGTTCAGTAAGTTGGTTTACATAGGTGGGATTTTGTAGTGTTACATAGGTGGGATTTCGTAGTGTTACATAGGTGGGATTTTGTAGTGTTACATAGGTGGGATTTCGTAGTGTTACATAGGTGGGATTTTGTAGTGTTACATAGGTGGGATTTCGTAGTGTTACATAGGTGGGATTTTGTTGTGTTACATAGGTGGGATTTTGTTGGTTTACATAGGTGGGATTTTGTTGTGTTACACAGGTGGGATTTTGTTGTGTTACATAGGTGGGATTTTGTTGTGTTACACAGGTGGGATTTTTTAGTGTTACATTGGTGGTATTTCGTAGTGTTACATAGGTGGGATTTTGTTGTGTTACATAGGTGGGATTTTGTTGTGTTACACAGGTGGGATTTCGTAGTGTTACATTGGTGGGATTTCGTAGTCTTACATAGGTGGGATTTTGTATTGTTACATTGGTGGGATTTTGTTGTGTTACATTGGTGGGATTTGGTAGTGTTACATAGGTGGGATTTCGTAGTGTTACAATTACATAGGTGGGATTTTGTAGTGTTACATAGGTGGGATTTCGTAGTGTTACAATTACATAGGTGGGATTTTGTAGTGTTACATAGGTGGGATTTCGTAGTGTTACAATTACATAGGTGGGATTTTGTTGTGTTACATAGGTGGGATTTCGTAGTGTTACATAGGTGGGATTTGGTAGTCTCAGACATGGGATTTGGTAGTCTTACACACATCTGGTAGCCTTACACCAGAGATCTTTGGCAGCATTAAAGTGGTGGTATTTGGTAGTCTTAAACTGGTGGTATTTGGTAGTCTTAAGCCGGTGGTATTTGGTAGTATTAAGCCGGTGGTATTTGGAAGTGTTACACAGTTGGCATTTGGTAGTAATTAAACCGGTGGTATTTGGTAGTCTTACACCACTGGTATTTCGTAGTCTTAAAGGGAGCGGCGTGAACAGGTGGATTAGTGATTGCTAATCCTTAAGTCCCGAGTTTGGACCCAGACTAATGTTTGTTAGTTGGGGGGGGGGGGGGGGAAGCAAATCCTAAAAGAAAATCGGTCTGAAGTCGGAGCCTACCCTACCCTCACTACAACAACTTACGGTGAACTTAAACAAGGTTTCATGTCCCACCCCTCACTAATTTACCGTGGCAGCACCTCCCCCTTCTACCCCCTACCCCCCTATAAAACAAAAACCTTACCGTGGCAGCACCACCCCCTTCTACCCCCTACCCCCAAGGTCTAAACAAAACCTTACCGTGGCAGCACCACCCCTCCTACCCCTACCCCCCAGGTCTAAACAAAACCTTACCGTGGCAGCACCACCCCTTCTACCCCTACCCCCCAGGTCTAAACAAAACCTTACCGTGGCAGCACCACCCCTTCTACCCCTACCCCCCAGGTCTAAACAAAACCTTACCGTGGCAGCACCACCCCTTCTACCCCTACCCCCCAGGTCTAAACAAAACCTTACCGTGGCAGCACCACCCCTCCTACCCCCTACCCCCCAGGTCTAAACAAAAACCTTACCGTGGCAGCACCACTCTCCTACCCCCTACCCCCCAGGTCTAAAAAAAACCCCTTACCGTGGCAGCCTGGGCAATAGAGTATCCACCCCCCAGCAGGAGGTACAGAGACCAGGGCATTTTTTCATGGACGTGGCTCCACTTCAGCAGGGGCGTCACCTTTCTGTAAGTCGCTAGAGGTAAACAGACGGTTCAAACAAGTTAACGAAACAAAGCTAAGACGAGCATGAACTCAGTCTGTAAATATTTGTTGATGCAAGAATCTCTACTAGTCCTTATCTGATTAAAACGAGCCGACCCGCGGCGTATCATACGCCGCTATTTAGTTGTTTTATTTTCTAATTTCTAAATTCATAATTTGTGAATTCGACAGTAACAATGCTGCCACTGAAAATATATGCTTTAAAACACTATCAGTAGCTCGTTAAGGACGATACCCCCTCCTTTCCCCAACCCCAACCCCTACCCCCCCCCCCCCCCCGTGAAAGCAAACTCCTCTTAGTTACCTCCCCTAAGTTTAAAATCGTTTCAAACTAAATTATCTGCCCCTAATAGCCGTCACTAAACCCGGCTCTACAATTGCAAACATTTATCGTGAACCACAGCTCACCAGACCATGTAGGGGTGGGGGTGGTAGGGAGCGCGCTAACAGCTTGGTGTTTTCTAGGGTCTCCAAGAAGAGAATTATATATATAGATAAAGAATGCACTTGCAAACCCTGCAAAATTGATTTTTCTACTTTCAGAAACTTTTTCTTCTCAACGAACTTCTTTTAGCGAATCTAAGGATTCTTTATGTTTTTACTGTTAAGATAATACAGCTTACTTAAGTAGTCTGATTTTTCAAAAATTGAAATTGAAATGTACTGTTGATCTTAATTTATCTCAACAAGAACGACAAAATGCATGCAGTGTGTAATTTAATAAATACTACAAGCGGTGACGCAAATATGGTGTCATAGTTACCTGGGTTATGTTTTCTTGAGATGACAACAGGGGGCGTTGACGGCAACACAAACATCAGGATACCGAACAACAAGGATGGCGTTGAGTCGCTCAAACTAAGAAATACAATTTCCAATTAAATAAAACAATAACCAGAGTCTTCAACTCTGTACAATAGATTTGACATTTTATGGGTCCCAACCTCTCAACCTCACACCTCTGCTCCCCACCCCAGAAAGTTATATTCATTGCCATCCCAGCTTCATAAGCTTAGATCTACTTGATTTACCCAAAAGAAATTCAGTCCCCCATCTCCACCCCACCGACCCTGACTTACCCAGGAGAAAACTAGTCCACCACCATGTGCCCATCCGTTCCCCACCCAGTCTTCTCAGACTTACCCAGGAGGAAACCAATCCGCCCATCCACCAGCACCACCGAGATCCCGAGTGATCCAAGCAACAACAAGCAGCATGAACGTTACCAACACTGTGCCTTGGGCATATCTGAAATAAAGAAACTTAACAACTTTGGAATGATTTAACATATAAACAAAAACACATCGAGTAAATAACCATGTTACAAATATTGTATTATTCAAATATTTAAAATACAAATCGGTACATATTTCAAATGTTCTTCCCAAAAATGACAAATATATTTCAGTAGTGTTTTGTTTTTATCGATTTTTTTTCTTACCTTTGACATTTGTCCAAATGGATTATTAAACCAGTCATGTTTTTTAAGGGAATAATTTACATAAGAATAGGCTAAAGATCTCACGTGATAGGACCCAAGTTGTTGTACTCATCTCTGATCATGGCGTTGACCTTCTCCAGTTTTTTCTTGTTGGCTTCTGGAGCACAGCAACAACACAGACACCCTCCTCTGTACAGACACATCACATACGGTGTTACGTCCGTGTTTAGTTCAACTCAGACAACGATTCGTGACTATCCTCAGTACTTTTATTTGGTCTCAACTCTCCACATTACACAGTAGCCCTGGCCCTAACCGCTACCAATTAGCCCCCTTTCAACCAACCATTCACTCCAGCTTTTATATTTTATACCTTATTCGACCTTGGGATAACAATACATAAACACAACGGGGTTAACTATACTCTAAGGTAAACTCAACTCACACACGCAATCTCCCTTAGTTCTAGATTATTCTAGCCTATTTCTATCTAACCTACAACTGACCCGTAACATAAGGGACAGTTTAGTTTGGTTAGATCTTTTAAATGTTTGGACCCACAACCGCACCAACCCATAGACCAGGGGAAAGTTGAGTTTGGTTAGATCATTCAATAGATAGTACCACAATACAACAGACTTACTTGCAGCGTAAAAAGACGACCACCATCCAGCACCACATCACCAGCACCACAAGCAAAGAGAGGGGAAACCCGTAGATGAGCCAGGTGCTAAACGTCACAGGTGATTTCAGGCCAACCTCTTCAAACACTCTAGGTGAGGGGAAGAAAGTGGATTGTAGAGAAATCTATACGGACCTGCATACATGAATAATCACAACTAAAAGTTCAAACTAAATATGCAAGGCTTATAAAATTAGGGGTATATATATATATATATATATATATATATATATATATATATATATATATATATATATATATATATATATATATATATATATATATTTATATATATATATATATATATATATATATTCATAATAAAACTGATGAAAAATAATAGATGCAGATTTTTCTACTTTATTTTAAATACTCGTTTTTCTCAAAACTTTAACTTTAAAATTTCACTTAAGTATTTTATCCACTGTGCCTTTCATATACAAAAGCATCATTTAAGAACTAATAGGTGGGAGCTGCCAATGGTTTCACCTCTTTCGCCAATTTACAGTTTACACTCAATACATTCTTACTAAATTTTTTTAACCCAAAACGTTTAACCCAAAACAGTTTGACCACGAGTGTTTGACCCACCCCCACTTACTTCTGGGCCGCAGCAAACAGGACAAGGTTAGGTCCAGTCCCTGTCAGACTGCCGATGCCTCCAATGTTGGCCGAGTAGGCCACGGTCAGAGACAGCGCCTTGCTCAGTCTCAGAAACTCGGCGTCCGCTCGTTCTTGGTCGTGTCTTTGCTTGAGTGCCTCAGGTGAAGTAGAGTCACGCCTGTTGTTAAAACATATCAGATTGTGGATTTTGTTTTCTACTTTTAACTGAGAATTGAGTATACCTAAAATCAAGGTATAAGTCCTTTATATTAATCAATTTAGAATATTAATGATGTCTGGGTTAAGCTAGTGTCTTGTAGAATTATGAGTAGATCAGGATTGACATTAGTAACACACATAGACAATATAGAACACTTTGTTTTTTTTACGTCTCATGAAAGTGTAAAACGTCAAATTTTGTCATAATTTTGAGTTTTTGCACGATTAAAATACTTCCTCTTATACTTAGTATAGGAGAAATAAAAAAAATATCCCTTATGATTGTATTCTTAAAAATTAGGAGGAAATACACTCACACCACAACTGTTTAGGTCGGACCTCACAAAGTATGCATTCTCACCTGCTTACGACGCTGTTGGCGTTTATCTTCTGCTCATTGTTGTTCATGTCCTTGAACTGCTGCAGCAAGGCCTGGACGATGGTCATCATCATGGCCGTCGTGGCCGTGTTGGAGATCCACATGGACAGGAACCACGTGACCATACAGATGCCGAAGAGAAGACTTTGATCAGAAAACAAAATATCTCGATGTAGCTCAGTTCAATTTCTCAGGAAGATACTTAATACTTTTTTTTTCTTTTGTAATTTCTCTGTTTAATATAGTTAACTATTACGTTATATAAAGTACTGGATAATACGGTGCAACTAATAGTGGGCATTGTATTGCTAGACTGAACATTTGCTATCAATACTGTGACCTACTTAGGTCTTGTATTTTTAGTTTGACTTTTATTACTCAACCATTATTGACCTGTGGTGCAATCACCGGTATTTTTCCATAGTTTCAAGAAAGACATATACCCAGTACTTTTCCATCACGAGAGGTGGTGTAATACTTTTATAATTTCGATTGGTTGATTCGGACATCGGAGATGTCCCAACCAATAGTTTCATGTTTTGAAGGTGACCTCCCATGTTGCCTCAGGTGTCAAATAGTCTGCGCACACGTTTCTGCAAGAGCCGACCGCAGCAGTCCATAGCAGCAGTCAGACCAGACATCTTTGAGAGAGAAAGCCATGTGTGTCGCTATTTAGTAGCCTATTGTACTTTGTAGTTTTTAAGCAGCTTGTTCCCTTATTACTTGTGGTATTAAGTAATATTTTGTGCTTTAAGTAGTGTCGTATAAGCTGTGGTGATTTTCCTGAGTGCCATATCCTGTGATAGTGTAACATAGTGTTTTTTCTTCAACTTGTAAGTTGGGTTTTTGTTATTTTACTCATTCATTTTATTCTGTATGAAGCTAGAGTCTTATCTTGAATTTGTACACATATTAAAGGTTATATATGGATTAAATGTGTTGTTGGTATCAGGAGTTCCTCGAGTGTATCCCCTAGACGTAAAGTACGAGTCTCGTGAACTGTTGTGCTAGCTACCTTTTATATGGCTTTAAGCCATCTGTGTATAACCATCTAAACGAACCCGGGTACGTTCGCCAGCTCTGCGGCCGATAGAGTGGTGTTTCGTAATAATACTGTACTTTATAGTGCTACCTAGACTGGATATTATGGTGCTAGACGGGACATTATGGCATGGTGCTACCAAGAATGGGACCTGTTGTGCTACCAATAGTGGACATTATGGTACCTCCTAGACTGGTCATTATGATGCTAGACTGGACATTACGGTGCTACCAACATTGACATTATGGGGTAAACCAAGAATATACATTATCGTGCTACCAAGACAGTACATTATGGTACAACCAACGTTGAACTTACCATTTTGGTTCAGCACCAACCACCTTCAACACCAACAGAGCGATTCTTTTGTGAACATTCCACGTTTCTATTGCTATGGCAACCAGAAGGCCACCCATAAACAACATGGAAGTATCCTGTCAAAACATTTTTACCCTTAAACGAGTGTTTATTAGCTACACTTAACTGACATAATAGAAAAAATAAACAACTGGATAAATAATACCACCTTTGCATATACTGAGTGTGCAGTTGGCACAGGCTAAGAACGATTAATAAGTTTAAGAATACAAATTACTGAGCCTAACTCTTCAATCTACTTTGGGACATTGCATTGCAATTTACAATTTGGTTACATAATACATATATTGAGCTATAAACAGAAGAATGTTTATACAAGAAAGCAAAAAAAAAAAATTAAAAAAAAAAAAAAAAAAAAAAAAAAAAAAAAAACTATAACAAAACAAGACAAGGTTCCAGTGACGTACATTAAAATAAGCAGCAGACGTCTCCCTGGCAGACATGACACCCAGGGCAGGTAGGAGAACAACAGGCGCCAATGACGTCACGGCGATAGGCAGCGCCTCCGTCGTCCAGTAGATGGCCATGACGGCTATAGCGTAACCGCATCTCGCCTGCCTCTGGTACTGTGAGGGTTAAGGTCAATTTTAAATGTTGGTACTGTGGGGGTTAAGGCAAATTTTAAATGTTGGTAATGTGGGGGTTAAGGTAAATTTTAAATGTTGGTAATGTGGGGGTTAAGGTAAATTTTAAATGTTGGTACTATGGGGGGGGGGGGGGTTAAGGTAAATTTTTAATGGCGTTTTGGATTAAGTCCTTGGTACTTTGGGGGTTAAGGTAAATTTCTAATGGAGTTTTTGGCACTGTGGGAATTTAGGCTTGTTACGAATGGTTTGTTGGATTGTGTACTTTGTATGGGGGGGGGGGGGGGGTTAAAGTTTGTTTTTAATGGTTCGATGGATTGTATATTTAGTAAAGTGATTGTCCTTGGCGATGTGGAGGGGGAGGGGTTAATCAAAGTATAAATATTAACAACCCTGCTTGATTCATATTTGTTGTTTTAAAATTGTATTAATTTTTAAAAAAAAATTTCTCTTTTTAATTCGTGCCAAAAATCCTTGTTTTTTTTTATTTAAAAGAAATAAGACTGATAAAAATACAATACAGGTACCGTAAACCTTTTGTTTATACCGATGTTATTATTTCATGAATCACCTTTTCATCGACCGAAAGAAATATGGGCAGAAAGACGAGGGGCGTGGCTACGATGACCACGAGGTACCACAAAGACAGAAGATGTTTGACCAATGAGATTTGTTCCACGTCAGATGACGTCATGTCCACGTCACTGTCTATGTTGGTAATTGGGCTGATTCTAAAATGATTTAAAAACAAAATTTATTTTTAATTGGACATTGAATATTTAGGCAAGTCGTGCTTTTTACATGTCCATGCCAAAGTTTCTTTCAGACATTTTCTCCGGGGTAGGGGAGGGGGGGGGGACACTTGGTCGAATTATATATATTGTCCGTTCTGGGCGGGGGGGGGGTGTAGACGTGATTATTTTTAAATATTTTTGGGGGGGGGGGGGGGTGGCGTTTACCACCTCCACCTTCACTGGAAGACATGCCTGAAAGAAACTGGTTGTCGTCCAAATACGTCGATTGTTGTTAGATTTTACTATTTATTTTTGTACT